>NC_089320.1:9301232-9581232 GCF_036669915.1 Pocillopora verrucosa | reverse complement strand
TGTATGCTAGGTACCAATGTCCTTCATCACGACTGCGAAAATCTCCTGACTGAGTTAATGCCAACAGTCCACGTTTAAGATGCGATAAAAAATATTTCAAAAATAGAGATCTTCTCAAGCGTGTTTTCTGATCTAGGGTCAAATGGATTGCGCCTTACGACCTTGTACGTTTGTTATAAATTTTGGATTTTAGAAATAAAGATATCTATTTCCAGATCTTTTAGATTTTCTTAAATATACGCCTGTTGAACTGGTTTCCGCCGACACGATTAACTATTCTTCATTGCATGCTCTTTTTCTGCTAATTGTCGCTTATTTTCCTCAAAAGTCGATTTAATTTTCCCCAGGAGAAGCGTTATTCCCCTTCTTGTAAAACAGGATATTGCTCCGGTAGGTTTACTTCCGTCGACAGCTGCGTAAGCTATTGAAATCATTAGACACGTGCGAATCAAATTCAGCCACATAGTGATGTAAGCAGATAATAGTCCTTTGACAGATCGTTACTTTGTTACATTGTTTCTTTCCGATCTTTAAAATCCTCAAAGGATCAAATCATGAATTACTTCAGCAGGCAGCGATGGTCACAAAAGCTTACAAGTATAATTTTGGCCGTTCGTCCGTGGTCTTTCTCGGCGTCCATAACAAGTACTTTGCTTGGACTTTGCCTCGTGTGGAAAGAAAATAAAAGTATCGACATTATCCAAGCGATCTTTACCATCGCGACAGTTTTATTTATTCACGGCGCTGGGAATTTGGTGAACACTTACTATGACTTTATCAACGGTTTTGATACAAAGGATTCTGACGATAAAACTCTGGTCGATAAATTGCTTTCACCAAATGATCTTGTCGCTTGTATCACGGAGTTCTATGTAATGGGAATCGTGTGCTTTATTGCCATTTATCTCCGCTCAGATGAAGACACTGTGCCTTTGATTGCACTGTTTCTATGCGGTGTGCTGAGTTCGTTTATTTACACCGGAGGAATCGGCTTAAAATACATGGCACTTGGTGATATCCTGATCTTTCTTACGTTTGGTGCTCTGACTACGGTGTTCACTTACCTAATTCAAACCGGTGAAATTTCATTCGGAATTATTGCCTATGCATTACCCTTGGCACTGAACACAGAAGCCATTCTACACGGGTAAGTAAATAGTTACAGGTTATTCAGGTCCCATTCAATTCAATTGTACGTTTTAATATACTCAGAACATGACTATTACGTCGTGTACATGACTATTGTCGCGTTCCGCGCGCGAGGCGAACGCGAAACTCATGCACACGAGGCAGACATGTACTTCATCAGAAAACCATCTATTTGCCGTTTGCCAACGAGCTATCTGTAAGTCATTTAGTGTCAACAACTGGGTTGAAAACGTAAATTAGCCATCGTAAAGGGTAAAAAAGCTGACGTTTCGAGCGTTAGCCCTTCGTCAGAGCGAAGGGCTAACGCTCGAAACGTCAGCTTTTTTACCCTTTACGGTGGCTAATTTACCTTTTCAACCTAGTTGTTAACACTAAATTACCTGCTATACTCTCCCACCGACGCAGCACCACAGTTTCTTTAGAAACTTGCCTCTTTATTTATCTGTAAGTCATACCTGATAAAACTATCATTATGCACGACATCGTACATGAACGCAATTCCCTACCCCCCTCACATGATTCCTTATACCAATTGTATCTCCGACATGAGTTGTTCTTTGGCTGAAACTCAATTGTATTTAAAATTGTCCTTTCCCTCTCTTCAGGAACAACACACGTGATCTGGAGAGTGATAAATCATCAGGAGCTGTGACATTGGCCATTCTACTTGGCAAGCAGTATGCTTGCGTTCTGTACTGCTTACTTCTGATTGGTCCATATGTTGTACTGTGTATCCTGGCCTTGAGTTCTTCTTGGACTCTACTATTCCCTTTCGTAACGGCCCCACTGGCTGTTCATTTCTCGTCTCTATGTCTCCATGGAGATATGATCATGATTCCTCAAAAAACCGCTCAGCTCAATCTCCTGTTTGGCTTACTTTACTTGACTGGGCTGATTATTTCATAATGAATTGTTGATTGATACAATATGTTGAGATGTAACTTGTTGTGCGGTTGAACATACTAATTCCCTGAAGCTCACTTTCACAAAGCGCAATTAAGATTGCTGTTGAACTTGCCTTTACCCAGCTGATTGCTTCGGACATGCGCCTAAGTGCCCTCTTTGAACGTACAGTGACCACGAGGTTGTTTCAGCCGTATTTTCGAATCCACTCTACGATCGTCTCGAGGATGGGGAAGAAACGTGGCAATCGAGCCTGCTGAGCAAATCTTATCGAGCCCGCCACAATACAGTTCGTCACCTTTCAGTTAGCTTTATTGGGATTTTTTTTCTCGGGCTTTTGATTATGTAAAGGCTGAGACATCTGTAATGAGTTTCTTATCTTGGTGTCATGATACAATTTATCATACAATGCATCGTTGGTTGCCTTTCACAACAACATATAATAGTATAACAATGTCAGGCGTCTGAGTCAGTGGAGTGACGGCAATAGAACTGTGATATTCTTAACCAGAAGTTCTACACCAGTTTGCTCCCTGACAACAACTCGGTTACCTACAACCGCCGACAAATTGTTGACACATTGACCTTTTAAACCCCCTTTCACTTCAAATGATCTCTTTAGCCCTCGTTAAGTCAAACTATACGTCCCTCCCCCCTCCCCCCCCCAAAACAAAAAAAAAAAGGAAAAGAAAACAATGTTGTATCGTGATTCCATGAACTTTTATTTACATACTGGAAACATTGAATAGAGGAGGGTGATTAGGACCGTGGTAGAAACAGGAGTGACCTTCTGCACGTAAATAAGACTCGGCAAACATGATGTGTCAACTAAGTCAACGCTGATTGTAGTCTCAAATCTTAGAAATACCGAATGGCGGCACAATGAAATGGTATAAATGGCCAGAAATAAAGATCCACGGAGGAATGAATTAATAAATAACTGAAATTAAGGGAAATTTGCTACTAAAGCTAATAAAATAGCTACGATTCATTTGCTTCCACCAAGTACTTGGGGTACTTTGTACATTGTTAAAAAACACACCCTAGCGACGCCATTCAGAGCCTATCAGAACCTGTAAAGGTTAAATTAAAAAGACCGGAGACCGTTCAATCTCTTAAGACCTCTTAAGAAAATATTTGTGGACCAAAATAGAAGACGGTTCCTTTTCGGTTGCTGTGGACACAAAGATGGTGAGTCTTGTGAACACGTCATAAGCAAATCATGCGGCATTCCTGATGCATGATTCATTGTTTGCTACAGCTTTCTCTATTCTTCTACATTTTTCTTTTCTCTTCAAACGTTGTGAACTATTAACTTGTTTCATGCAGCATTTTCCACTGGGAATTGATGCCAGTGTAACTGCTCTTTTAACCACCGAGTCACACTAAAGAAATTTTTTTTTTAGCTTTGTTAAATATGTGATAAACTGGACCAAAGGTAAGGTGGATCAAAACTGATTCAATTTTCTTCTTTTCCTCGAACATCATCCTCGTGTCTTGAATGAGACTAATTAATTTCCATATAAAAATACCCTTAACCTTGTAAACAGCGATGTAAATTGATGTTATTTTTATCCACTGGACATTAGCATAGGAATTTGCTAGATTATCATTGTCTTGCATATTGATTACATTTTCCACCCACATTTCGCATCAAATCCATAGACTAGAGAGAACTTCACTCTAAACTGCGTCCAAATTTCATTATAGTCACCGAAAAAAAATTGTTCCTTTCGACCTTTGCCAATTTCACCGAATTTTCTGACGTTTTATCACGTGACATTTAAGCTGTAAAAAAAAAATAACAGCTGACTATGTCTTTTAACTCAAACAAACGCAACATATTTATTAAATCATTGGAGCCATGGACCTTCCCAGCGTCGATTTTGTCATTTCTTCTGGGGACAGTTCTCGCCTGGAAACATGACGGCAAGTTTGATGTTGTGAAATGTTTCCTCACAGCTCTTGTTATCCTCCTCACTCACGCGGCAGGGAACTTTGCAAACTCGTATTACGAGGCCGAAGACCGAAGGTTTTTCATTTCGTCTACCACAAGACGAGTCACGCTCGAAATCAGCGCAAAATGGGCGGTATGGAGTTATGTTCTTGCTTCAGCAGCGTTTTGCTGTCTAGCTGTGGTCTCTGAAGCAGAATTCAGGCTGGAATTTGGCCTGTACGCTACTGGTTTTCTCACTTCAATGTTACATGGTGGAGGATTGAAGAACATTGTAGTCGGCGACGTGTTAGCCTGTGGGATATTCGGTCCTCTGTCTCTTGTGTTCAGTTACATTCAACAGGTTGGAACCGTTCACCGGCAATTGTCGTATACTTGGATGGTAACTTACTCTTTGCCTTTTATGCTATTCACAGAAGCTATATTTCACAGGTAGGAAGTTGCCTCTTACTTTTTTTTAACTCATACGTGACACCTCAAGCGCGAGACATGTTTACTTGTCTCTTGAATAATTTAACCCTTACCACTCGGGTTGCCTCCCACGAGATCGTCAAGTCGACGAAAGCTAGTCAAGTGTGACCGAGGTTACAGGGCTAAGGACATATTCTCGTTTCTACTATTGGTTCTTAGGCTAGTGATATTCTTTCGTGACTGAGTTACTCAGACATCGCAATTATGAGAAAAAGCTAACTCCGTGTAATGAATCTAATCCTTACACCTGTTACGCTTGGCTGCTTTACGCACTACGCACTACGCATCTCATTATACCCGCGGAAGTTTGCGTTTATCGTAACAGTGGCTTCAATCAAGCCATAATCAGGCAGAATAATGAATCGAAATTAAATTCCCGCTTCTTAAGTCAAGGGCTGTTAATCTCAAAGTTCGTGGTTGATCTGGATAAAGGAAAAATCCAATACACAATATTTTTAAGAATATAGATTATAGATATAGGATATATATAAGATATAGATATAAAGAGTAATTTTGACTTTACGTAAGACAGTGCTCAATGCATAGGAGTAGAGCGATGTATATATTGTGGGAAGAAAAGGACAAATAAACTACCATTTCATCCTTACAGACCTGTTTCGTGGTTGCCCACTCATCAGGGGACTTAATGAGAATAGATCTTTACCATGGTAGCGATGGTAAAGATCTATTCTCATTAAATCCCCTGATGAGTGGGTAACCACGAAACAGGTCTGTAAGGATGAACTAGTAGTTAATTTGTCTTTTTCTTCCCACAATATATAAGATATAGATCTATATAAGAATATAGAATATATATATAGGACCAGCATATAGAGCACCGATTACCAACGTCGAAATGCTGGGTCTTTTTTCGCACAACTGAAAGGTCTCAAAAAAGAGAAAAGTAAGAGAAAGGCAGCAGAACAACCAGCACTTTTACGGACAAATCGACCATTTGCGAAACCTTTCCGTGGACACTGATGACACAGGTTCTACACGCATGCGTACGGCCATATAGTTTGAGCTTTCGCAGTACTATTGATTCATGTTCCCAGAGTCCCTGTTCCTCTGGGTCAGATATTGAGAATAGACGACTTAAGGGTCATAAATTGTTCCTATTAATACAATGTGACGTTTGACGTGTTTTTTTCCCCCTAGTCAAAACACACGTGATCTTAAGACAGACATCAGAGCTGGCTACAGGACACTGGCAGTACTTGTTGGACCACAGCGCGCATGTTATTTTCACACTTTGTTTATGTTGTTCCCATATGTAATTGTAGGTTTACAAGCTGCAACTACCTCGCTGTATTTCGGGTTAACTTTGCTTACTCTACCTTTCGCCTTTAATTTAAGTGTAGCGTGTTTTGAAGGGAAACATTTCACTCTACCACAAAAAATTGCCGTCTTATATGCTTCATTTGGAATTTTGTACGTTTTTAGTATGTACCTATCATAGAAGTACCAAAAAATGTTTGCTGAAAATATCTGTAGAAGCACAAGGGAGAACTTCCTGATTGAAATCTTGAGCTCGTAGTCTCATTATTAATTACCCTTATCTGATTTATCAACCTTGTTTCAACCACTATTTAACAAGCGGCAGCAGGAAACAAGAAATAATGCCCTTCCTTTTATTTGGGCGCGGATGCGATGATCTATAATTTCAATTTCGCAGTGATACCATTAAACTGGAAGTTGCAGTCACTTTATTCAGGTGGTGATTATTTCAAAATGAGGACTATTTACAGTTAATTGCCACATTTACAAGTTGTAAGCAGAAGCCCAAACGTACTTCGACCTTGGATAAAGGGGGTAAGTTTCTAAAGAAACTGCGGGGCTGCGTCGGTGGGAGAGTATAACAGGGTAATTTAGTATTATCAACTGTCAGAGCGATAGATCGCTCTGACGAAGGGCTAACGCTCGACGCGTCAGCCTTTAAACTCGTTACAGTGGCCTATTTACGTTATTAACTCAGTTGATAATACTAAATTGTCCTGTACTTCGACTTTCTTACGTCGATCGCTTGTACAACAGGAACATCAACGACTCTCGTATTGGTAAGGCAGCCACGTTGTACAAAGCAGCATTAGCACCCTTGATGTTGCGTCGTAACGTCATATATGTGGGTCGTGCCGAGGATATCGTCGGGTGCAGTGTCCTGTTCACTCACCAGACTCACCAAATGGGAGCAAAGGTCTGGTTATTCTGTCACGTAGCAACGACAGCACGTGACTTCCTAACTCCTCTTCCTGGAAATGAAAAAAAATATAAAGTCGTTACATCTGTATTACATTCAAGTCATTCAAGACACGAAATTAAACAGTTGATACAAACGTAATCGTCACCTGTAATGTCCATGAAACCAAAGCCGTACAGTTAGAAGCCTCATGAGTTACGTCATCACTACTTCCTGATATCTGTAATGTAACACGACTTATATCAAGTGAAGGAACTAAATTACTTCATTGGCGAGATTGATGGAGCACAAAATACAAAAGGAAGGAAAAATAGACAGTATCATAATAATAGCGCTGGTGATAGCTTGAATCCGGCAAAGGTTTTTTAGTTTCGTTCCTTAAAGGGACACTACAAAATAAAGCCTTTAGTTGTCACCAACGAGGTCAAGCCGATCATTTCAGTGCGCCTCTACATCGCCATTGCCATTTCTATAGTCAGTGTCCTTGCTATTGTCATTTCCACTTCTGAGCAGTTCTCTATCCCGTGTACAATATGTCTGACAAATCAAATTGAGGATCGGAACAAAGCAGTTGCAAAAAAAAAAAAGAAAAAAAAAAGACAGAACTACAGACAAATACAAAAACAACTTCCAATAGCCAACACTAACCTTGATAAGAACAGAGTCATCCACTGATAAACAACCTTCCGCCACTCGCTGGACCGAGTAATTTGGAAGAAGTCTTCAATTATCCAAACATCCACGAATTAAAAAAAAAAAAATACTAAGTCAATTACAGTACGATTCAAGGTACCGGAGTACACTTATTATACACAAAACTGACCGATACGGCGACAGGAAACGAGTTGTGAATGCTATCTCTATTCTTTGTCACTTTTACTTGCCTGATTTCTAAGCACTAATTGGTAAAATGTAACATTGTTTAAATCACAGACCGTTTTCTGTACTGTGATTGGTTGAATGATCCGGGAAACAGTTATTTCGTGACATTGTGAAAGCAATCGACGAGCTATCGTGGGAAGCACGCAAAGTTACCCTTCGAACTGTTTTTTCTTCATTGCAATCGTACGACTTCCATTGATAAAACACACACTTCCGAAAGAGTCCGGAGTAACTAAAATAATGCGAGAGAAGTACCACTCAAGTAGGCTAAAGAATGTTTAAGATATCCTCTAATGGTTTTTAATGGACACAACCTACCTCTTTAGCTGAGACTGCAACTTTTCTATAAACATGTGGTATGGTATTGTAGTCTCTAAAGTGACTGATGATGTAAAACGAAGCTTGTGTTCAGTCAGTCCCAGTTCCTTCATGGCTTGAGCTGGTTCCACTAATCTTACAGACTACAAAGACAGCAAAGAGAGGCAGTTAAAACTGATCACCAAGACTAAAAATAAAACCACTGATACAGCATGTAGGTTATGAATTGCATAGGTTATGAAGTTCGACCGATTTCTTTACTGCACATTTTGCTAAATGTCTTGTATCTGAACAAGCACAACGTTGAACGGCATACAAATCATGTCGAGCTTGCTGGTCAAGGGAAAACATCTCATTAATTTATTCTGTTCCTAAGTTTGAAGAAGAAGAAAAAGTAAAAGGCTGTGCACGGTTACGGAGTTCTCGACCTGAAGTGTAACACCATTGCTTTAACGATTGCTGACCGTCATAAACGGCGTCCTCTACTAAAAACTACTGCACAGCACAATGAGGAAAAACAACAGAACAACCTACCGTGTCTTTCATAACTAACACTCCTTGGACGGGTAAATGATTATTGTGTGGAGTGAGTTTGGCTCGTTTGGCATCTGGAAAAAAAAAAAGCGGTGTATAATGTGAAGAGGACTTTATGAAATGGAAAGCGACTATATCTAGTATACTTACTCTAGATTTCATTGACATAACCGAAGAGATAAAAGCACAAATATATTTTCGGCAAGTGAAACTGCTAAACACCATTCATGAATGTTCTCTACTCATGAAAAATGGTAATGGCTCCAGGCTAATCATCATAAATTCCACTTAATGTCAAAAATTTATCGTTACATCAGGAATAAATCCTGATTGATGAATCGCTCAATTCTCAGCATTATTCACCCTGAAAATCTACCGCTATTTCCACGACAACTTACATCACGATCGTTCCAGAAAGGCCGGGTCAAACGGTTAACCCAGAAGCCAACTTTCTCTCGTTGTGATTAGGATCTAGAGCACTGCAGCGCCAGCTTACCACTATCAATAAAACTGAACGTTTGGAACCAAAAGTGGAATTGTCTTTGTATGCAATTAATTGTTTAGGATTTTAATTTTCTCAATTCTGTCTTCAGCGCATCACACTACCCGAATAAAATACGAATAAAATGGCGAGTTAACTTGCTACTGCTTTTGAATTTTCACGCGCACATGAACACGCACGCACGCACGCACCCACACACACAGACTCACAAAGAAAGAACTAGACACTTTCACAGACAAACTTTATTAAATGAGAAAGAAAGTCAGTGCTTACACTTGAACCCAGACCACTGCCTACTGTCATTCCTACCCACTCCCTCCTTTATTTAAGTGACCAATCACTTCGATCAGTCACTTACCTTTCTTCTCTAGTGACATAACTTTTCTCTTGAGCAGAGCTAGTGACATATCAACTGCAATAGTGGGAATGGTCTCCATACACACTGTTTCCCCATTTGCTGGTTTGAAGCATCCAATTCCTATCAATTGAGGTAAAAAATCTCATTTATAATTGAGAAAGCTTGATTCCTATCAGAGGTTCTTCTTGCTTCTCTCCCTCTGGCCTAAGAATATGACTGGCACATTTCGATTGAGGCCAACATGGCATGGCCAAAAACCCACATGAGTGAGGGAATGAGCATGCAATCTAACTATGCTTAAGCCCTTGGAATGATAAGCAGATGTGGTGCTAAATTTGAAAAAAAAAACTTACATTGTATTACATTTTGAAAGCCAAACAGCTGAATTCTAAATGCACACAGTGCAAATTGAAATCAGCTCTGATGTTTCACACTGTAGTCTTTGATTCATCAACACAATACTCATTTCATCATCACTTTAAACTTAATAGTCCATTTCTGCTGAAGTGCTTTTTTTAACTTACCAAATTCTTTCTCGATTTGCTGCTTTAGAAAATCCATTTTGCCTGCTTCTCCATGAACCAAAACAACATTCTTAGGTTCAGCCTGCGCAAAAAAATAGTTATAATGTGAGAAAACTTGGCACAAACGTTTTTCCCTTTTCAAGCAGTGTCTCTAAAGGCAAAAAATTATACAAAAGTTTAATTGGGATGCCACTTTCTTTTGTCTATTATATCTACATAAGATAAATAAAACAAGTATGACGTACTTGGCTGACAAACAATGAAAAAGATCAAGGAAAAATAAAATCACTTCATGTACAGACTGACTGCAGCCAACAGGTAAGGGAACTTGTCTAACTAAATTGACAAGACAAACCTGGCGAATGAGTTGCATGATTCCTTTGGCATCAGCATGTGCACTGAAGGACATGTACTGAACTGAAAGCTTCACATCAATCTACCAAAAATATAACATATTCACATTAAGTACCATTAAAAAGCTTTAGGGGAAAAACTATATTATTTGATGCACTCATATTCAAGGTTAGTCACCTCCTTGAGGCACACCTGAATTTAATTGTTGGAAGTTAAAAACTGCTTGACAAACAAACTGTAATCAATAAATGAATTAAGGGGGCAAATCTCTAAAGAAACTTTGGTTCTGCATTGGTGGGGGGTAAAACAAGATAACATCAACTGTGTTTTGCCATATAGCAACCATGAAGGGTTTTTTTTTTAAGCTGATTCTTCAAGTATTAGCCCTTCACTCAATATAACCAACACACCCCAACTAAAAAGTAAACAAAATCTATGATCATAACATAAAGTAGTCCAGAAGTACATAATAAATGCAGTTTTTTTGTTATCAGAGTCATTTAATCAACATTTTAGAGTCACTCAATATGAATTTCGTGTGTATGTGAGTATGATCACTTACAACACTTTTCTTGTCTAATTCAATTTTCTTCTGTCCTGACAGCACCTTGTGACCAACAGTTCCAGCAACACAGTAACCAGGAATTACAACCTACATCACATCACACAGGAATAACATGACTCAGTAACAACTTCATGCACTGAACTTAATGTATCAGAGTAATACTCTGCAGAAAAGAGAAATAAAAAATGATTTACAACAACCAAATACCATGTTCTTCTCATCTGCTGCCCACTTCTTGAAGATCTGTAATGACAATCCAGCATGAAGCATACCAGGTGTTGCAAACACAACCTTAAGAGAGAAAAGATAGAAAGTTAAACACAATGCAAATCACCATGCATAAATTGATCATGTAATTGAACTGCAATACAAAAAGTTATTACATTCAAAATAAGGTACAACACATTAGACAAGCTGCTCATGCAAAACTCCAATGTGCCATTTACCGTTTCACTCCCAAGATTTCTTAAGTAATTCTTCTTACTGCCAGCCATAAATTGCTTATGTTCTAGTTCTGAGAATTTAGTATTTGACCAAATGAAAATCCCCTAATTGGTATTTGTCTTAATTCTCATCACTTGTCTGCTTGATATTGTAATAATATTTTAATGACATTGTAAGCCAAGGATAAAGTATGTTTTGGTCACTGCTGGGAGTGAAAGGGTTATCAAACAGCTGATGTTCTGATTATCTTTAAAAGTTTATTGCCTGATTCAAGAGTGCCTTTTTCTTTAGTGCCTACACTAAGTGTTCAAGCAGATCACCACGGCACAGAAAAAAAAGAGTAGTGAGGCAAAGGCAATTGGACAAATTTGTTTGAAAGAGTCAGAGTGTGTCTCGCCTGTAATCAAGTTTTTTTTATGCACATTTGAAGATAATTTTCAAATTATTTAAAGGTACGTTAATCTCTATAACATGAAATTACTTTTAAGTTTCCAAGAAAACAAATCATGGTTCCTACATGTAAATATCCTTTTCCTTTGATTCCAATGCAAAGGAAAATAACATTTTAATTGAAGTTATTTACCATGGGTCCTGGATTGTCAATATATGACCTGTCAAAAGGCTGAAAGGAAGAAAGGAAAGAAAATGGTCAGACTAAAACTGGCAGCACCAAAACAGGCTGCAGAGAAGGAGATTCTAGATCCATCAGGAGTAGGTGCTTCAACTTTGCCAACAGCTCAAGAGTCTCTATAATTGTAAAAAAAAAATTATATCTACCTTTTAAACCTGTTTTTAAGAAGAATAAAACCTACAGTGTAACTTCTCCTTGCTCATTATTAAATTTACACTTACCTTGATATGTTTGAAATCGAACATGTTCCTTTGGACAAATGTGTTCTTTATTTTTTGGTTTGTCCAGGTCACAAATAACTTGTAGTAATGGTTTGCCTAAAGAAAGTTAATTTATTGGTCAATGACATTATTACCAGCTGACAATGAGCTATCAAATTACATAACATTTTACAATGCAAGTACACAGATACTATGACTCTGTCACAATTGATAAACTTTATTGACCAATGTCTTTTTGATCCTTTGAAGAGACTGCTCAACATGGAGCTTGATGCTAACTGGTCGCACACCTCTAGAGAAATTACTAATCAAAGATGATCAAGTGTCTAATCACCTAGAATCATCTTTTCAAGATAGAGCCCAAAAGAAATGTTTCTTGTAGTTACTCCACAATTACTCTGATACTGTAGTAAAAGTAAATTCTGTAATTAACAACACACAAAACAAAGTAAAGGCTCTAAATATATATTATGGGCATTTTTCATTGATGGACAGTACCTTTTCAGTGAGTCCTGTTGAAAAGTATATTGGTGCCTTTAAATTCATTCTGTCCCTAAACAGAAGAGCAAGCATTTCACCATTTTACATGATTCAGAGCAGAAAATGTATACCTCATCTGGTGGCTTTACATTAAACAAACAACAACTGAACCATAAAATTGTTTCTGATCAGCCCTGAAAGGAAATTTTACAATGAAATAACGAGTCAAAGGCTCCTTGGAGCAACCTTGTGGTATGATATTAATAACAATTCTATTAAATGGTATCTTCTGCCAATTTTTCAACTAATAATTAAGTGTCCAACTTGGAAACTGTTTTTTGTGAGAACGTACATCACCAGTGAGTTTCTTTATAACAATTAGGCTTCCTAACAAAGTTGTCAAACAGATCAGAGAACAGAGAGTGTGAGTGTGTGAATTTTTGGTCCATGCAACCCCTAAACCTCATAGTGTGACTGACATCATACCATGAGGAAAAAATAAGCAATGAGGATTAATGATCTTAATTAATGAATAACTTTTTTGACAAGTTTAGGTGAAAAGTACAGCAAAACCTAGTGACAATTCATTTTTTTTGTAAAACATAGGGCACAGACAAATTTGCTACATTGACAAAGAGAGGAACAATAGGAAAATTCACAAGAGCAGACAAAGCAAGTCACAATATGAACTTGGGTGCCCCTATAAAATAAAACATAGTTAATATTCATTATCCTACCAGTATGTTTCCAATAATATACAAAGTTCTTGAGCTCTCCCCAGAGCAAACACTGGGATCAGCACCTGTTAAGTATATGTTAACAACATCAAACTACATCTATACTATAGCAACAGAGTTTATGTTCATGGGCATAAATATGT
The DNA here is from genome assembly GCF_036669915.1 of Pocillopora verrucosa. Lineage (NCBI taxonomy): Eukaryota > Metazoa > Cnidaria > Anthozoa > Scleractinia > Pocilloporidae > Pocillopora > Pocillopora verrucosa. Next base: position 9,567,865 of record NC_089320.1, on the reverse strand, counting down.
TTATTTTCTAGTATCCACTCTATCCTTACAATATTCTTAAGGTCTTATTACTACATGTAAAGTTCTATGTTGTATCATATGTAAAAAAAATGTAATTATAATAGTAATCATTACCACCACTGGCATTATCATTACATCAAAAATTATTACCCAATGTTGTATAGAAATGTTCAAATATCCCACTTATCACCTGAATACAGAGGTTAAAAAAAAAAAATTATAAAATAAAATAGAGGCCCCTAACCTTTCCACCCTTGTCCATGGATTCATGAACCTTTTTTAAAAAATCTCTCTCCCTGCATCTGTTTATAATGAAAGATTTATATTATGTTATTCCTCAACTTTAACAAAATGATTCAAAAGCAATTATGCAGAAAGTATTCAATCAAATTCTAACCTTTTTGAGTCTCGTATTGTTGTAGCATATGTTGACTCAGTTATGAGTACATCCGGTCTACACTTGTCAATCCAAGCTGCACTAATGTAAACAATATTTTGATGGATTGGATGATTTTAACTCCCTATAATGGTGGTGCATATTTAGAGTAAAGGTCCTAACTAAGGTACACAGAATGGCATTGATCTATCTACACTCTGTACTGGAACTTAGGAATTAATTATTTTTCTCCTGCATGGTCAAATATTTTTCTTGTTTTCATTACCTCATAAGACTAGTAACATTGTGATCATGAAGGATTACAAAAACACAAAAAACCAATAAAACATTCAAATGAACAGACTAACAAGAAAAGCAGTATCTGAACTTTGTTCCTAATCCTTAGAACATGTAAAAAATTTCTCACCCCAAATGTCTGTCAGGAGTCATATTGTAGTCACCCTGTTAGGAGGAGAAAGATAATCAATCAGTTATATGAAGGAGAACTATGTAGACTTCTCACAGACTCAGACAAGCTAGAAAATAAAGGCAATTTTGCAATATTGCTTGACACACTAAATCTTTGACCATGCCCCTGACCTATGGAGTAAGTGAGTGATATTATTTGTTTTTGGAGATTCATGTCATACATATTTATTTAAGGCTTACATGTAGCCCATTAGTATGTCAAGAAATGGTGCCAATTTTTTTTTCTGTGTTGTCTGAACATAGACCTAATGATGATGATAAGTACAGAGAACTGATATCTTTCAAAAGAAAACTCAAACTCTTTGTTTTATTTTGGCAAGTTTCTAACATGCTACATGATTGCCATACATTGTGTGACATAGCTGCAGGCAGACACCTCATGAAAAGCAACCAATATCCTGGGCCATTAAATGCTAGAAAACAATCACAAACATATTGATAGCACTTACAGTATATACCAGTGATTCAGTCCCAACTTTCATGTGAAACATGGCTGCTCCTAGAACATGACCTGCATAGTATGCCTTGATTTCCAGTTCATCATCAACCTGTTCAACAGAAAAAAACCCACAGCAAATGTAGTTATGCACTATTGACTTACATTTTCATCCTTTCATCCAGAACATCATGAGCATTTCACAAGTTGATTACATCTTTTGCTACTTCTACCTAAACTTGGGAATTTCTTGGCCTATTTTGTACTAAATCAAAAGAGATTAAAGCCATTCCAACAAAAAGACAACTATCACTGAATAGGAAAGCAACAAAACTTAGTAAAATAATCTCCAGAGGTTCTTGTTTTAATCTATCTTGAACTTATCAGTTACATACATGTCTGACTCATATAAAAAAGTGTAAATCTTGCAGTTAGTGATATCACCAACATATGAATTGTTGAAAAACTAAAAAATGTTTGGGATGGTGTGGGTATAACTGGCTAAAGTGCTATGAACAAAAAAAAAACTCTAAATGATTAATTTACCTTTACTGTCTGGTGTAGATTGACAGTTATGACCTTTTTCATGCAATCCTTGATCATCTAAAGAAAAAGAAAATGTTTATTGTTACATATTTGGTGACTAACTTGTGAAAGAATTATACCTCCATTTTATAATAGCAGCTTGTCATTTACAGAGTATGCTTGTCATAGGCATGATTCTTCAAGACTTTCTGAAGGGAACCAAATTATATCTGAAGACAGCCATGGACTTCCACAAACAAACCAAAACTTTCTGAAGACATCAAAAAGAAATCCATCCCTTGAACCACCTAGTTTAAATACCAGCAACTGTGCAATGATGCATACTTTCCTTTCTTACACAATCTAAATATATGCAAGACATGATTCCCATTAAATTTCTTTATTGAGACTGCAAATAACTAATAATGCTTGATGAGTTTTGAATGGAGAGTGAACAGGGATTTTTAACAGAATGAAGTTATGGAAATTATTTACTAAGGAGCTTAGAGCCTGTCAGTGACAAAAATCACTTTAAAAATAACCTAGTAAATAATTCACATAAAACAAACAAGCAAGAGGAAAAAATAAATTTATGGGTTGAAGTCATCCATTTAAGCACTCACCAGACAAGTACAGCACCTGAAGATCCTTTATACACATATCTGTGCAATTGTTTTCAGTATTTATGTAATTATACTATGAACAATAAATAATTCCATACAATTTCAAAAGCTGCCCTTAGAACTTGCCTGTGAAGTGAAAAAATTGGTTTCTCCTTTCCTTTCAACTGTAATTTTTCTATAGTCTTCCTGATAATAAATAAAAGTAATATTTTTACTGGTATTTCTAAGTGAGAAAGTGTCTTCAATGAATTTTGAACTATTTAGAGTGCCACGTAAGTTACCAAAGGGAAAGTAAATTAGATCATAACATGTAAACTAAAAACAGCATACTGTAGAAAGATGGAATCAAATAGCTGCTTTGATAACTCTGATCTATATTTCTTGTCAAAGGACCAACAAACTGTGAGAATCACTCTTCTTTATACCCTTTATATTTGGTAAGAGTTCCTAATTGAAAAAGTATTCTGGACAGCAAAAAGGAGACCAGAAACATTACAGCTTTTGAACTCAGTCACTGATTTATATTGATCTATAAAAGTGGGACAAAGATAGAATGTCAGTTAATTAGAATTTGAATACTTTACTATTATCACAAGGGTTCAATGAAAGATAAAAGCTTACTTTAAGAAAGGTGATTTGAAACCCATTGAAATTCAGATCTCGATAGCTCTGTTATGTGTTTAACATTGTTTCAGCTTACCAGAAGAATAGGACATATTGCTTTAGTTGGGTGAGTCATGTAAATGGGACCATCATATCCAACCATCTCTGAGAAATATGGTAAAGCACCACAGTGGTCCAAGTGAAAGTGGCTGTTACGATAAAAACAACTACTGGTCATTATGAAGTCATTGCCAAAATGCTGCACAGTACAACACCAGCTTCTGTACCACCTCATGAATATAATCAGCACATGGATGCTGTTCTTCTTTTTTTTAAGGTCCTGTAACGCACACGCTGAGATGTTTTTAAACTCTTGCAACTCAGGAAGACAAAGCCCCAATGTACTACTTTGTTACACCCTTTCCACAGGTTCAAAAAGCTCTCACCCACTTATCCAAGACAAACCCTTGATCATTATCCTCATCTTCAAATGCAAGTTTTCTCCCCAGTTGCCTGACAGGCAGAAGACCAAGTGAAGTCTTTCACATTTTACTTGGGCAAAACTTTCCATGCCCTGAAATGTCAACCTTTATAATAACCTTAACACATTAATTCATCAGTAATTTTTGCAAGAGACTTTGGTTTTCTTTAAGCCTCATGGGCTATAGCAAAATTACTGACAGAGGTAAAGAATACCCACTCTACTAACCTGATAATCACACAATCCAAATGTTGTGTTAAGCGCCCAGCTCGAGTGATGTATGAGAAATCTGGGAATCTCCTCTGTGAAAAATTGCAATTTGTTGAAAGTAATAGATTCTATCATATCAAATTGAGTAATGACATAGAGTATTCAAATACGAACACCTTGAGAAGGTTTGGCAGGTCAAAGAAAGGAAACAACAATTGAATCAACTTTCCTTTACTCATTGAACATTACATTGAACTGAAAACCGCACACACACCTCATCATTATAACCCATGTGCATTCCACAGTCAAGCATGATATTCTTCCCACCAATAGTAACAAGGATACAGCTACGTCCAACATCTTCAAAATAAACAATAACATAGCTCAATTATCAAACAATATAGATGGTCTATGCACTAGTGTTTACCACAAACCTACAGACTCACATAGTTACTTACTGTATTCATCTTCACATCCATCACACATCTAGACTTCCATACCTTTTTCACAGTTCCTCACTACAGGCTTTGTTGTTTTTGTGGTGACAACTCTGGTTTTTCCAAAAAAATCAGTGGCAATGAGCCAGTTTTTTGATAAATGTGGCTATCCTGTTTCTGTTGTTCAAGTAGGCTACCAATGTGCCTGCCAACAAATTGAGTGGCAGGCACAGAAAGAAAATACTGATTGCACTCCATTCACTATTATATCTCACCCTCGCAACCACACAGTTAAATCTATTATTCTTAAAAACTTTAAATTACTTCAAAATGATTTAGAGACTGGTACTATATTTTCACAACCTCCACTAAGTTCATTCAAACTTTACAAAAACATAGGCAACTTTCTGGTCAGAAGTTCATTTCAAACCAATGACCAACCTGGAATTTTCAGATGCGCTCACTCATGATGCAAAACTTATCCTTTCATTCACATTGTAGAGAAAATGTTGAGAACTAAGAGACCTATTAAGATCACTAATCACTTCACATGCACCTCCATCAGTGTCATTGATTGCATAACTTGCTCTTATTATAAGAAGTAATACATTGATGTAACAGGAAGACAACTAAGTGACCAATTCTGAGAACACCTTTGTGATATACAAAGAAATGACAAGGACACATCCAAACCAGTAGCTAGACACTTTAATCTCCCTAATCATTCTAAGCAGCATATAGCAGTTTGTGGCCTAATAACAACTAACAACACATGGCATTACATTAAATTCGTGAATATTGATTTATTTTTTATATCTAAAAATATTTAACATTGAACAAAAGAAAGAAAATGTCATAAAGTAAATTCACAAGTAGATATTTGGGATCATTTTTTAGGATAATAGCAATATATATTTCAGCACATGGGTTTTTTCATTATTAAGTAACTACAGTAACTCAAAAAAAACCTATGGTAAAGTGCTACATACCTTGCCCAGCTCCTGGATAGATGATTCCCACAAATTGCAATACCAATAGAAAAAACAGTTAGTTACAGTTAAAACACAGCTAGACAGTCTTCTAAAAAAGAAGGGAAGGATACTATATAAAATATGCCTGGTGCACAGCCCTTTATGACATCCCTGAACATACTAATCAAGTAGAGGCAATTGTTTATTTTTTGCCTTAGATCCCCACAAGGAAGACAGAGAAAGGTAAGTAGAATTTTGGACAGCCACAAGCTTTTATCAAGGCACCTCAAAGGAACACAGTCATCTAATCAGGGGGACATGACACTTTTCTGTGCTGAGAAGTCTCAGCTTTAACACCATTCAAGGGATACTTTAACTACTGAAATGTGATTGACTCCCTAAAGTGTTGTTAAGATCAATAAGTGTATACTGATTACGTTGATGACAGCCTCAGTACCAGAAAATGGGTCTTGTCTAACCTGGTGCTAAGGCCATGCAACAATTTCCATGAGATGCCTACATTGAAACTCAGTCTAATACAACTTCAAATCAGGTCCACTGATAGTTTGTAAAGGTAGAGAGAATCTTCTCATTAGAGAGGAATTGTGTATGTCATAACAGTGTTCTAAATGAAACCAGTATACTCTATTTTAAGACTGCAGATAGCACAGACATTGATAAATAAAAATGTACTGAACTTTGCAGAATTTAAGGCAAAATAGCTCTGATGCATGATGATGTTATTTACTGAAATTCACCCCAAGCCTTGTTTGTACTAAAATATTCCATAGTACTTGTTGCTTTCTTGTTGTTTTCATGGTATTCTTTTGATTTAAGTGTTTAAGTAATACTCTCTGATTAAAATCCAACAGTCAGTGCCTTGAACATGAGGCTTAGGAGTAAATTTAAACATGCATTAAAGGCCTATTGCCATACAGCCCCATTCTCCATTATGCATACAATTCTTGGAAAAAAAGACATTGGCGAAAATAGTCTGAAATAATTGACTGCCTTTGGGATTACAGCTTTGTCTTACAAAAGTATAGGGTTAGAGAGAAATCTTACCAATCCTTCAAAACAAAGGATAGTAAAGGTTTATGTCGAACTTTTTTCTTTACATCATCTTACTTCTTGAAATAAAAACTTCTGTAGATTCCAAGCCAGAATGATATAAACATATTTTTATAGCCAGTTAATTTGTCACAAGTGTTAACCCAATTCAACCCCTATTCCAAGGCAAAGGAACACTTGCCCTGATCGCGTGGGGCCTTCTGAAAGGAGGTACCACTGAGCGAAAAATCTTCACACGAAAGAAATATCAAAAACCTCACTATACATACCTAACGGAACTACTTTAATCTCTGGCATTCTTTTAAATTAGGGTTCAAAACTCCATGGAGTCACATCTCATCGTGTGAGCTCAGCCGTCAGCTCAGTCGTCCAGCAATGTGGTCAGGGTTCTCCCCCCTTGATATATGCGCAGTACAGGGGTAAGCTTGTTTTATAGAGATGAAACCGCAGGTATTTAAAATGGCTTATACGCGTCGAAACGGCCTCAGCCGGCGGTATGAAAATAGCTCATAAATAATTTGCGTAGTAACGACAAAGAAGAGATTACCCTACTCAAAGGTCTATAACTTTAATTATTATGACTGAGAGAAAGTTTGAACTCGCCATCGTTCTTGATGCCTTCAAAAAAACACTTCAAGAAGACGGAAGCCTTGTCATGGACGAATACATACGAGGATATGGAGAACTTTGTATATTTTTCGATATGCTTGGGACTGTGTTTGGATTCATTACATCGGATGTGAGAGAAAAAATGGGCATTCTTCAAGATTATCGAAAGTCAAAACACGGAGAGAAGTATGTGTTCATTCAAGCAATGCTTGATTTTGAAATCGAAAATGATTTGACACGGAAAACAACGCACCCTCTGTCAGGATCAAGAACTCTTCTAAGATTGCACCGGGCTCTTGCTTTCACTATGCTCTTCATGAGTAAATTAAGCCAATCAACAGACGACGATTCCTCTTATTACATGGCTAAAGATGCTTATAATGAATCTTTGGCTAACTTCCATCCGTGGATAATTCGAAAGGCGGCATTATGGGCTATGTACACATTGCCGAAAGTCGGAGATTTCATCAAGAAAATTGCACAACCAAACATGGATAAGGGCAAAACCAAGCAGTTATTGAAAGAAGTTTCAGATGCAATGAAACAAGTTTACGATTTTACAGAGGAACTTTACACCAAGCATAATCTGCATGACCTTCCTTAATGGAGAGCAACCAGATTAAAATGTTGCTATAATGGGATTTTTGATATTACTTGTGGTTATTCTCCCTAAAAGTAGCATGTATCTAGTAAATATTTTATGAAAAAACTAATTATCATTTTTTTGGCTCAGATTGCATGTTTTGAAAGAAATTGATTAGTGAATGTTTATCACCTAAAGTATCCAAATGCTCCATGGCACTGTTTACATGCTGAAGGCATCCATAAAGAATTTAAGAACCACAAGTTAGAACAGATTAGAACACTAGAAAAAGCCACTGAGACTTGAATGAGAATACATCTAGCCACCTTTAAGCTTTCCTTTTGCTATTGGCTGTTTTTCAGGACTTATTGGCAAGAAAAGGTGTTCATCAATATTCACAAAGGATTTTGTTTGCATCAAACAAAGTCAAGTGTTCAATTTATTATTTTCAAAATAGAATTCTCCTGTTATCTCCTTGCCAAAATTAATGCATTGTGTTTTCTCCCCCATAAAAGGTCAATTAAAAATATTTGCCTTCAAATTGGATGCCTAAGTTTTGTTTTCTTGTAAGGCCCTTCTTCTTTGCATTTTGTTCTGCACTTGCCACCAACACTCAATGAAAGTTTATAATTATGTTTTTTATGTGCGTAACAGGACAAGTTTTATTTGACAAACTGTTCTGTGATTGTTCAGGTTCAAGAGGTCCATCAGTGTCTGTGGTGGTACCCCTCACTCTTGTCTTTGCTTTAGCTGTCTTTATTCTTGTTTAGTGCCCCGAAGACCCTAAAGCTTGGCAGGCCAGCAACAAGCATGTATTACTGTGACTGCTTTGATTGCACTAATTAGTTTAGATATGGATCTGTTTGGTTAAGGAGATTATATTACTTTCCAAAGCTACTCCCACAGCTTATTAGTTGATAAAATCTAAATAAATCTTGAATTGTACTCAACATTCTAACAAAAACTGCTGTGTAATAAGGGTATATTTGAAATATAAGATACTAATTATAATAATATATTTTTTAGAGCTTTCTGTTCAAATTAGAATTATCAGTATGACAAGTTTCCCTCTTTATGTAGAATTTATAGCCATAAAGTCATTGTGCTGGGCTTTTCATTTTCAAGTTTTGTGCACCCTATACATACTAGATAACTGTGAAGACAAATTTATCTTATTTCTTCTTAGTACAGTGATAAAACTCTAAAACTAACTCCTTGCCAGCGAAAGATGAGGAGCATTGGCTAAACCCATTTTATATGTCTTGAGTGGAAAAGTGGTTTGTATATATAATTTCCTGTTCTAAATTTGGAAGAATTTTTTAAAGGATTTAGTTACATAGTACTGGTAACTTCAGGAGTAATTCATTACTTTGAGAGGAGAATTACACTTCCTCATGAATTTGTTTTGGAAAAGGGCCTTAAGGATTTCTCGATTTCTCCTTGGATTTTTTTTTAATAGTCTGGTTTTCCTCCTAGTTTTTTTGTATTTTATAGTTGGCTTTCAATTGAGCTTTCAAGAAAGTGTCACTGGGAGTATTTAGTAATTCTAACAAAGAAATAGAAGTATGAAATTTTTTAACCTTACTATTTTTCCTATCTGCATTCTACTAAAAAATAAGTGCCATGTGACTTCCATTCTGAAAGTTGTCAGAAGAGAAATTGAAATGTTTTTGTCCCACTCAATTCTAGCCTTCTAAATTTATTGAGACCGCTTCACCTCAGTGTCATCCCAACTGAAAGTTGCTAAAATGAATTTAAATAATCAAAAACAAAGAAATATTTCAAACAAATACAATTATTTATCAATTTTGGACAGAAAACCAAATTATAATTTAATAGCAATCCAACATAGTACTTGAGACAAAATATTCAGATTGATTTCTCTCAGAAAGATTTTAAAGACCTAGCTGAAACCAAGTTTTTGTCAAGCATCTGTTGAGATGAGATATCTCCAAATGTTAAAAACTAGTACCTTGACCATGACTCTAAGAGTTCAACTGTGAGATGATATTCTCAAGTTTCAACCACCATCACATACCTACTGTGACAATGTATTACTACAGCCTGATCACAAAACCATTGCTATGCTGTACAATAATTACATATTCAGATAACTGTCACATTCAAGTACATTTAAGAAGCATTTTATTTCCACCCACTCAATAGCATATTACAGACACTAATTTGTAACAAATAAAGCTACCTGGTAGCAATATAAAGGCAAAAAGTACAGTGCTCACTGGTTCAGTGTAACAATAATTATTTATTACTTTAAATTGTGTATAGAAATAACTTTCAAAGATATGGCAAATATTTTTCAACTTCCTAGAAAACAGACAGATTCATCATTCCTCTTAACACCTGAATGAGCCTTGGATTACGCAGCTCATGTACTAATGTAAATATTGAAATTATGTATTTTTTACAATATTGATGTAACTATAATCATAGCATTTCATGCCAGCATCCACAAGACATCGCAAGACCTTTAAAATGGCAAAGAATAAAAGGAAACAGATTTCCTTTCATTCGTCTAAATATATCTCACACTTACAAATACAATCTTTTTATTTTCACAGAGCACATACAAAGTATGCAGTTTATTGCAAATCTTGCAAAGAAAACCATCCAATCCCTCTGGGCCTTTACCAAATTTGATGTGGCAGAGTGATTGTACAATTTACTTCACAACATTTGCATGGATAAAATCGATACGATTTATAAATCATTGGGCTGACTACCACATAATCTGCTTGATACAAGCTACAAAAAGTGTCACCGCAATAACAATAACTGCAATAACAGTAACACAACTTAACGTTACATAACGTTTTGGGTCTCAACATAAACTGTAAGAATTTAACTATAAAGTACACTAAAGTCAAGATATCCAGCAAGAAAGCTATCTTCAACTGAAGGAGCAACATGTGGTGTATCATTGACTTCAGGTACAGCTTCTCCACACACAGCATCATCCACAATGTCTTCGCATTTAATGGCCATTGGATCATAGCCAAGAATTTTGGGGATATCACACAAGAACCTGTAAACATATCTTTTTCCATGAACCTTCTCAATCACTGAATTGCCATAGTAGTAACGGATACCACGGCTCAGCTTCTCATAGTTCATGGTTGGTTTATTTTTCTTTTTCCCCCACATCCTAGCCACTGTTGAGGGCTGAAGGATCTTGAACTCGTAGTCCTCATCCTGAGTCCACTTGATCAGTTTTGAACATTTAGGATCAGTGACTAACTCCAGTAGGAACTGCCACAGTTGAATTGGTCCATCACCTAAAAGATGGAAAAACACAAGTTCCTACCTTAAAATTGGACAAATTGTGTGATTTCACAAGAAGGAAATAGAGATGAAAAAGAACTAAAAAGGTGTCAAACTTGCAATACTTATTGCACATACCTCGATATTTGACCAGTGGTCTTGGCCCACGCTTTCGTCTCCTCACTGGCTTCGGCACAACAGCTGACACAGTTGATTCTGTTAAAAATTAGAGTTAACAGAGTAAAAATCAAGATATCAATTCACAATACTAAAGATACTCAAAATGAGAATAAAATGATGATACCTTGTTTAATATTGCATGTGACAGCTTCACCATTTACTGATAAGGGTGACTCTGCAGATTGACTCACTCTATCCAGAAAAAAATCTAAAACAAAGTTTACATGCAGAAGAAACAATTCAAATGGTTATCATAACACAAAATATTCTAGAATTCACACCTATGAGTAATACCCTTTAAGAAAACAGGTTTGAATAAAGCAGTCAAGTCACTGGGCTGTTCTTATATGTCCAATAGTGTCTGTATGTTTTGGTGAGGTTTCTTTTCACTAACCATCAATGTTTTCAAGGTCACTTTGAATCCCTTCATCAGCACTGGTGTTTGAACCAGATTCACTGGTAGGTGGGCTGTAGGGAGGGCTGCTGCTAGCAGGTGAATTGTACACTGAATCACCACAAACTTGGAACTTAGCCTCCTCTTTCGAGACGAATGGGACAAAACTGGGTGTATATGGCACAGTGGGTACTTCATCTAGCAGCCCATCAAAGACTGCTGGGTCTGGTAGGTGATCAATATCTGAAAAATGAAAGGAATGTTAAATAAACATGTAATATGATTAGACTTGTGCGAACTTGATATTCCTTTGAACCAGAACTGATCCATGTACCTTCTCCATTCAATGTGTACTGATTTTTAATCAACTGAGTGATGAGAATATAAGAATCAAAACATGAGGAAATTTAGTTTTGAATGGTTAAATATCACAAGTTCATGGCTGAAATTAATAAATTGTGGGAGGTGTAAATAAGATGTGGGGAGAAAAAGATTAAGCAGCAACCGCTTAAAAAATAATCACCTCCTCTTTTAATTTTAGACATGATGCAACACTTCATGATAATGATAGAAAACCAATATGCATCTGTCTTTCCTTTATTCCTTTTATGTCTGAATCATGCTATCAGTTTTTAAGAATGAGAATTTAATAATCGGTCATACTAAAAAGTAAAAAACATAAAATTCAAAAAACAAAGTCAAAATTTTAATAATAAGGCTGAAGATTTTGAAAAACGAAAACAGGAAGTCTTAACGAATTGGACCAGGTGTCAATGAAGGGAGACTCGAAACCAATTAGAATAAGGTCGCCTTGGAAACAAGGAATGACGTTTTCAAAACGGAAAACACAACAATTGCAAACTGAGTAAAAATTAGGTCATAATACCTTTATATCTCTCTGGTTCGGGATTGAAAACAGAGTGGTCTGAAAAGCCACTGGCCGAAATCCCATTGAAAAGAGCATCCACTTCGTCGCCTTGAAGGGCATACAGATCATCCAAGAAGGACTTTTCTTGAGGAAACTCAACTGCAAATTAAAACACAAACAAACTCGAATATTTTCAAGTTATAGACTTTTTCCTCTTTCGATTTTTAAATTAGAACGCAGTAGGCATTCTGAAAACGAACGTTTTAGGTTGATTCAGGACATAAATATAGCGACTTCAAACCTAGTTGCCTCATGGTGTGAATTTTCTGATTTCGACTGATGTGAGGAGCACATATCAAGCGCTCAAATCCAGGTACCGGAGTTGCTTCGGGCACGAGTGGTTGGTTTGCATGAAGAAGATCCTGTGCAAACCGATCCATTTTACAGGTGGTTAGATAGTTGAACCACTAAAAGAAAAAGGAAAATAAAATTCAGACATCGCATTACCAACAGAGAAAACAAAATCGAACCATCTGCTGCGCGAGGGGGATTTCAAAGGAAACAGGAAGTTCTAACCACCTCGCGATAGTGACAAAAATAGCTATTTCTGTCTTTTCACCATATTGCACCAAGAATACCTTTGACGAAATATATATTCTGAATTTTTGTGTGAAACGTTCGAATCGAGGATGATGTCTTTTTTAACGACTTAATTTTTTGGGGCTGAGGAGAGCTTCACCTCGCCGAGCTGAAAGGAAGTTTGAATATATAATTAAGTTGGAAAACAGTCCGTAAACTCACCTCCATTTTATTCAGTAAAGCGCCATCAGAATTGAGAGTTTTAGCCATTTTCAAGACTGTAAAAGAGAAAAAGAGAAAATAAAATCATATATGCAATAACAAGAAAACAAATGCGTCCAGCGCCCTTTGGTATGCTACTTCTCGTCAAAGAGGAAGTCGAAATTTTAATACTGAAAAATAAGAGTAAAAAATATTCAGTTAGGTGTTTTTGAGAAACTCAGCTTACCTTCTCGATTTTAACAAATGAAATACAACTTTCTTCGGTAAAGTTTTAACTGTGTATTGCCAGAAAACCGTACTTTTATGGAGAGATCTCTCGTGTCGACGGCGTACCCCACTTACACAAATAAGAAACTGTTGCACTCTGGCTCCTACCGGTCATATGTATTCTTTGAAAATAAGCTGAAATTTGATTGGCTGTTTGAACTTCTACTCAGTCTTTCCGCGGTCATTACTCACCCAAAAATTGAGAAGCAGCCTGGATTTAAGTAATTGAAGAGTGCGCGTACGTGTTGCCCCCTGAAGCCAGAGTACAGACTTTAATCAATGGAGAGTAATTTTTTTGCTTTTATTTGTGAAGCTATTTTCTGTGAAGGAAATTTTGTCAGTTGTACTCCGTGACCGGTAGTGACCAAAATAGCAGGTTCATTAGCAAACCTTCCTCTGAATGCAAGGCCAAAGAAGAGATCTGCCTCTAGAGGAGATATCCTCTTCAATAATGTTCCCTTTATGACATGAGTACTTTAATGAAAATAAATGTACATGACACAGTTGGGGTGCTTACCGTTATTATTTTTTTAATCCTTCGGTTTTCTGTTTGTCTCATCATCGCTTAAACGCATACTGAAACAAAATAGTGCAGTCCCCCACGTATGCTGAAACATTTGTCGAAATAGTTCTGAGATTTTTTCTTGAAGGTGATTCATCAGAAAAAATAGGCATGGAACAATTTTTCTTAAACTTTCCTTAAATGTTCCTTACCAATATCTGTTTCGAAAAATACAATTTAAAAGATAGGTCACGGTGCTTGTTTAGGAAATATAATGAGACAAACTTACCCCACTCATACCTGTTCTGGCACCAATCACGCGCGTCATTTCATCAGTTCACGGTACATTTTGAGGTTGCTGGAAGCAAGGGTGTTTAAAGTAACATAAAAAACAAAATTGATCGGTAAAAAGAACCGAGCGTATGGAAAAATTTGTTATACAATTTGTGAAAATATCACGCACTTTTAAACTACATCTACTCAAAACGTTCTTCGAGTGGTTGCTTTTAAGGTCATAATTTGCATCAAGGGGGACTGCACCACAGTTTACTGTGGTGCTGTGTCGGTGGGAGAGTATAAAATGACAGGGTAAAGTTGTGTTATCAACTGAGTTAAAAAAGTAAATTGGCTATCCTAAAGAGTTTAAAGGCTGACGTTTCGAGCGTAATCCCTTCGTCAGAGCGATTGGAGGAAATGTGGGTTATGCGGGGGTTTACTTTTCCCATCAATAGCGTTGATCCATTTTCTGCATATAAACCCACAAGCAACTCACAACACCTCCAATCGTTCTGACGAAGGGCTAACGTTCGAAACGTCAGCCTTTTAACTCTTTACGATGGCCAATTTATGTTTTCAAGTCAGTTGGTAACACTGAACAATACCTTATTATATTTATTACCCCCCATAAATCTTCAATGGTGGTTGAAAACTTCTTTGAAGTTGCACAAAAATGTAACCTTATTTTTTCGCCTATGATGGTTTTAATTTGGTGAATGAATAAATTGCAATATTCCTTTTGCTAGTTCTTAGACAAAAGTGAACGTGTTCTCTCTTAAAAATTCAGAATAATTTTGAAAGAAGCTTATAGTGAATCCAATGCTGACAAAATATGTAATAACAATAACAAGAGACTAAAATGGTATTGCAAAAAGATAAGCTTTAAAGGTAACTTATTCTTAAAAACTGATAGCTCAATTTGGATGACTTTTCTTCTCATGTTCTGCAGAGGACATAGATGGAATAGTGGGAAAACAAATTTATTTTGGTTTTATTGTAACTCATAATTTTTTAATTATTTAATGCAGAGAATCAATGAGACTTCTTTCTAACTAACTAGGTAATTGGATTATTTTTACCAGTAGGTTTTCTTGAGCCAGAATCTACGCTTATGGCAAGTTATGAATGTCAAATAGCAATCCACAGCTGAACTGACCACATCGTGAGACAAACAAGTATATTTTTCTTTTGAGGTAGTGAATTGCAACCAAAAGAATCAAAGGAAGAGGTTAAAAACCCAGAAAATTTCATTCGCAACAAACAATTCTTCAATTGAAAGCGTCATCCTAATTTCCTATACTGGTTACAAATTTAAACATTTATTAGTAAAGAATTTCAAGGAAAACAGTGTCAATTTAGTACCTAAAGAAACACTCAGTCTGATCCTATGAAATGTAACTATGGAAAAAGATCAGATTCAATTGTATCACCAATTACTGATAAATACATTTATGGTATTTTTGGTTGAGAGCATGTAGTCAATATACAATGTCAAGTTGATATTTGAACTCAATATCTGCAGCAAACATTGGGTTATCATGTCAAGTCCAAGCCTTCCCCTTTGCCAGATAACTCAGACCTCTGCATTGATAATTCATGATATTATGCTCATCCCCATCAAATAATGATTTATTATCTAGGGTGAGGTTTAATACGATAAAAATACAAAGTCAACTTTTGATGCAATATAACATTTAATTTGTGTTCAAAATGACTTTTTCTTAAATACTATGAAAACCCAGATATCAACAGATTCTTTCTTAGGCTTGGTTGGACCATGGTATCAAGGAATGATAAGAGGTGTGAGTTGTTCAAGACCATGAATTCAAAGCAAAATTTTCCATTCCTTTATGCTTTTTTTTTTACATTTTTTATTGTTGGGTGTAGGTTTATTTTTGTTCTTTTCTAAAACTGGTTTGTTCAGGCAGTGTTAAAAAAACACTTTATGAGGTTGGCCTAATTTACAACTTACAACCAAAGTTAAAAACTTTTTGAAGACTACTCTGTCCACTGATTGATTGAGGCAATTACATGACTATTGAAGAAATGCTACCAGTGGAGTTGCCAGGAACATACCCAATAAACCATTTGCTGGGTTGCAGAATACCTGACCTAATCAATACAAACTTTCAATGCTACTTCCATAACCCTTGCATGCTTACACAAACATTGACTACAGGTCTACAGACTACAATGGGTGCCCCCAAAATTAACATGACTGAGGATCATGGACTGCAGTAACATCAGATTTATAAAGACTAATGGGTTGGTCTTGATCAACGAAAAAATAATAAATTCCAAAGAAAAAGGAATGCCTTAATATAAAACTCAGCAAAATTCTCTCACTCACTCCAATCAAACACTTGACATGTCCATTTTTCTAGCCCTACAAGTAGTAAAAGTGGCCTCCTTACTTCAAGCACAACAGTTAAAATAAATTTTTCACCTGGTAGAACAATTCTTTTGCCTGTTGAATTCCAATTAAGTGATTTAAGGGAGGGGTGATAAGAGGTACCACAGAGGGGAAATTTTACCAACTACCACCTAAAAAAAAAAGCACACTATTATGGTCCTCTAATTGAACAGAGAATTAAAAACAATTCATTGCTGGGGAGTCACAAGCATTCATTCACACAAAACAACAAAAAAACTTCAATCTGAAAAAATAGAACTCCCCCAAAGATTATAATGCTACACAGACTACACAGTCACCATCCAATCCATTTACCAATGTGCTAACCTTTAGCTGGGTAGACTTAGAGGGGCAACTGAACAACTTAAAGTGTACAGTAACCCAAAAATTAAGTTCAATTTAGCAGTTTGTTGAGGAAGCAGAATAAGTTTTCCTTCCCGAAAGCTTCTTTCCAATTTGAAAGCCATTCTCAACGTGATAAGGGGTAAAAGGAAACGTACAGATAAGTTGACTGAGAGCACAGTACATATCATGTATGGAGCAAGCAGGAGGAGGCAATAGAGTACATATGAGAGCTGCTGGCCAAGAATGATAGCCAACGTTACTGCACCGGCTTTTTTGTCAGTCTCCATATCTCGCGTGTTGTTGCTGTGAAGAATAGCTTCCGTGCTCAAAGCCACAGGAATGGCAAAGACCAGCGGAAACAACGCCACATTACCACATTGAGTCAGGTAAGAAAAAAGGACGGCCAAAGGACCAAACGTGATAACAATAACAATATCACCGACACCGTAATATTTTAGCCCAACACCACCAGTGTATAAAAACGAGCCAGATAGTCCTCCGAAGAACAAGAACGACAAATGTTCCATTTTCGCTGATGATAATCCAACCAAGGACACAAGGGCAAGGGTGGCGAGGCCATAGGAAAGAACGCCCAGATTGACAACCTCTTTAGGCGTTAAAAGGTGGTCAACTAGAGTACGATCGTCTGATACTTTGCTATCAATTCCTTTCATGTAGTCGTAATACGTGTTTACCAGATTGCCGGCCGCGTGGACTCCAAGAACAGCTATCATTGTCAATACGAGCAACGAGACACTGAAAAGACCAGTCGCCCTCCAACACAAAACGGCCCCTAAAACCACCGGAATAAATGACGCTGAGAAGGACCATGGCCGCAAAGCTAACAAGTAGACAGATAATTTAAAGGCTCTCGTCGACTTTTTCTGTTCTTGTGTACCATTCATAACAATTCAAGTACTTAGAGTCAATAGACTGCGCGTACAACGATTCTACCTGAGATTCTTCATGTACGGAGCACATTTAGTCCCCTGAGCCGCGAACTTTTGGCCAGGCCTCCTCGCACCTCATTGATATTGGTAACAGTAGGACGTGAACTCTTCTATTTTCAATTCTGTTCCTTCACTTTCGTCGGGTTAAAATCTTAGCACTGGAGAAGAGGTGGATCTTGAGGGACGAGTCTTAAGTCCTCACAATTTTTTTTATCTTGGCCCTTTAACTCCCATAAGTGACCAAGACATAATTTCTCCTTACGATATCAAGACAATATCAAGCGGGCAAATTGATGAGAATAAAGAAAAATATAAGCTAGAGGATTATTAGCTGATCCAATACCAAATTCTCAAAACTAACATCACAAGAACTGTATGGCAGACAGTAAGGAGAGTTGCTAAAGAGATATTGGGAGTTAAAGGGTTAAGGGCCCTGAGGATACTCAATTTTCCCGCCCACTTTACAACAATAATTGTTCTTTTTTTTTTGACCAGACATACCCTTTTCCCACTTAATTGATCATAAACGACTACGATTCTATCAGTTTCGTGACTTTTCTAAGGGTCTTTCCAATCTGATCCTAGTATTTCAACAGCGACAATGGTTTTAAAAACATAAAAACATAGCTAAGCATTTGACAACAGGTGTTAGGGATGAAACTGACGATTTCCTCGAGGCTTGTAAAATATACGGGCGCTGAATTGCATCTACAGAACAAGCTATGTACAGGGGAGCTTAAAAAGTCAGAGAGAAAAGTAAAAATGCTCTTTTTTGGCATTTTCATCGAGTTTCTATGGTTTGTTCTGGCATTTTCATAAAACCAAAATGATTATTTTGCATTGCCTCAACTCAAATGGGTTAAATCAACCAACTAAATTTTTCCAAAGTGTAGTTGTCGTGATATGAATAAGTAAAAAACAAAAAAAAGCAAAAAAAAAAACACTGGATTTGGTGACAACGGTAAACAATTCTTTTTCTTTAAACTTAAATTCATATTCAACATGAAGTTGACTTGGGGTAAAAAACTGGTCAATTAATGCCGCTTTTGTTTTTTAACAGGGGTGTTTTATTCAGGAATCAGTAAAGCTTGCAATGTACAAGCTCCTAAATGCTTCGCAGAGAAACGAAGCCAATCCACAATAATTAAAGCAGCCTGCAATGAAGCGGAACTACAATCCTTAGCGACAGCAAGTCATTATTTGACAAAATAATGACGAACGGCTAATGCTCGAAACGTCATCTTTAAAACTCTTTACGATGGCCAATTTACGTTATTGACTCATTTGATAATACTTAATTACCATGTAATTAAGTATTATCCACCGACGCTGCACCACTGTTTCTTAAGAAACTTACCCTTTTTATACTGTTCGTTCACCCCACCACGGGTCTCTTGCGCATGCGTTCTACACAAAAATGATAACCAGAGAATCGCTCCGGTAAGGTTGATTTGTAACTATTAGGTGGTTTGTTTGTTTGTTAGTTTTTAATTAGAGAATCGTTCAAGTTTTTAATTTACTCCAGTTGACAGAAAAAAAAAACTGAAAAATTGCTACTCGTAATGACCACGATGCCAAAGAAATTTGCTCTGATGAAGGGCTAGCGCTCTATTTATATGTGAGCTTTAAAAACTCTTTACGGTGGCCAATTTACATCTGACCAAATTATCATAGAATTGGGAAGGTTGTTTCCTAAAGTAGAAAAATTTAATAGTTTCATTAATGAAGGAGAAATTATAAGGTTTAACTTCAAATAACTGAAACAGATTTGAATATATTTTTGGTATTTATTTAAGTCAAAAGACTAACGCGGCATGATTTGCCGTGAATTTCAGTTCCAAGTTCAAAACCACTGGCCAGGCTGGAAAATCTCTCGTCCCTTTCTACCATCAGTTCTCCCGAAGCCTAACTTCTATCTACAGAAATTTCAACAAGAATTTCAACAAATCTTTTGTATTTTGCGCACAGTCTCGGTCACTGTAAACCGTGTTTATTAGGGGAAGGAACGTCTTTCTCTTTTATAACCTCTTCTGGAGGACAACGAAGAATTAAAGTCTTTAAACGGACAGTGATCACAGCTGGTTTTACCAGAGCTGAAATTTTTCATTTTATCACCTGAATAACACACTGATCCGCAGCCGTGGAAGGGATACATGAGTTTCAACAAAGGCCGTTTAAAACCGACGTTCATGAGGCCTTAAAGGCCTCCTACCTGCTTAGATTTCAGTGGTAACATTTGAGAAGCCCTTTTCGTGGTCATACCGAATGTTCCACAATGGGCTGCCAATCATAGAAAACCCTCCATAGATAGATGCCCTTACTTTGGAAAACAGAGTAAGTCATCATATTAACCTCATTGTGGTATCCCGCCAGCTGAGAGTGGGCCAATGACTGAACGTGATGTCTCCCTAGTCGTACGTGACACTCCCTGTATTCCAGAATGTGTTTAGACGATTGTCTCTACTTGCGACAAAGAAGTCTCCTTTTCGTGGCTCTTTTGATCGTTTTCGTCCTTAACTGGGTTGGCATTTGCCAATCCATTTTGATGATCCTTGTTTGCGTTGGAATCTAAAGCATTATACAGCGTGTCAGGATAATTCACCGTTGCAAATTTTCGTTTTCTTTTTATTTGTACTGTATCATTGCCTCTATTTGTCCGACATATCTTTGCAGTACAATTTAATGAGATTTTTTTCTTTACATGTTTTTCTTTCTTTACTGGCTCATTTTCCTGTTCTATTTCGTCGTCTTCATCCTCATCATCCATGTTTGAATGCCTTCCATCATTCTCTTTCGAGTAGTAATAAGCGAAGTTCGAGACTATGACTGGCACTGGTAAAGCAATGGCTAACACACCTGTGATGGCACAGAAACAGCCAACTAACTTTCCACCTGCAGGATAACGTGAATAATAGTCGGAGTCAATCGCTAGTTCCCAGACAAACGGCCCTACACTCAGTAAGATGCCTTAAAAGGCTAATAATCTTAGGAGTTTTAATTGTACCCACTTTATTTTTCCTATAACTTGTTTTAAAATAAGAACTATGAAAACCCGATAAGATAGCTCTTTCTTAAAAAACAAATATAAAAGAAGTCTTTATCCAACACGGGAACACAGGCCTGGTTGACTAGTAGGTGTACGCTGAATCAAGGCGCGCGCTCTTTCACCAGTGCTTCTACCTCAGTGTGCGTTTTTGGACGTTTTACATCATTGCGATATTTGTTTGTTATGATGAGGGGAGGATAAAAGATTTGGATTTTCTTGCGGTATGACTGAGTTGCGGTTTATCAGATCCTCGATAGGCGACATGAAATTCAAGGTGAACATCCCAAAGGATGCTGCCTTAAGTCACAAATTGCGAGTAGTATGCTGGCGAGAACATTTAAAATACCTTATTTGTTTTTGTCTTAAAACGTACTTAACTAATGAAGTGCCCTGTTTGTAGAATGCGTCAGAATCGCTGATTTTTTTACGCCTCATTCTGATTGCATTCTTTACCTAAAGCAAACACTCACTTTTGATAGATCACTCAGATGTAAGATTTTCATAGGATCCTTAATTAAGTGAAAGTCACTTATCAGGCTTATCGCTGTATCAGATACACGGCTTTCTGCAAGACTACTGGCGAGCACTGTTTCCATTTGCAGGGGTTCTTTTCTTAAGAATGTCATATCCCACAGTTACATATTCAAAATAGATGACATGGAAATTAAATAATGCATTGTTTCAAAAAATCCTGTAGCGCCAGGTTTCGAGTGAAAATCATCGACGCGTGAATTTTTCTAAGAAAAATTGTCTCCTACCAAAGGCAGGAATTTTTGACTTGCAATTTTAGGCTTCGGTAATTCTTACAACTGTTCTGTATTTACACGATTGCCTTTTGATGATCTACAAATGAAGGTCAGTTTGATTTCTACCCACAGATGTAAACAATGGATTAAAACAAAGTGTCATCTAGAGATACCGTGATTTCTATTCAATTCTCGTAAGTGTGTTATTTCTTGATTCGTGACCAAAACTTACTTATAGTAATCAGTTTCGAGAGCCACGAAATATTCAATAATGAGAAAATAACAAACTTTAAGAGCAAATATTTAAAACCAAAGTCATATAGGATACATACCAAGAGTCTTGGGTGTTATGTCTCCATAGCCCACAGTAGTCATGGTTATAATCGCCCACCAAAATGAATGAGGAATACTCAGGAAATCATTTCCATCCTCATTGCTGATTTCTGCATAATAGACAGCACTGGAGAACAGAACAACTCCCATACAGAGGAAGAAAAACAGAAGGCCTAACTCTCTCAAGCTCGCCCTCAGAGTGTGACCAAGAATTTGAAGTCCACGCGAGTAACGCGACAGTTTGAAAATACGAAAGACTCGCACGAGACGGACGGAGCGAAGAACTGCGAGTGACGAAACATTACCTGAATCCTCCATAGGCAGAGTTATATAGAACGGTATAATGGAAACCAAGTCAATCATATTTAGCACTGAAATGAAGAATTTCCACTTGTTTGGGCTAAAAATGAAACGAATTACATACTCTAATGTAAACCAGGTGATGCAAAATGCTTCAATGAGGAAGAATGGGTTATCTGTTTTCTTTTTCGATGCAAACGAAGTGACTGTTCCATTAACTGTTTTAGCTGGCTCCTCCTGAAACTGCGGCAAAGTCTCGACGCAAAAAAGAGCTATTGATAAGATAATTATACAAACGGACCAAATGGCGATTCCTCGCGCAAAATTCGAAGTGTCTGGATGTTCAAATAACTCCCATACTTTTCTCTGTATTTTGTTCTTTGGTAAAGGTCGTTTATTTTGTTCGACAGGCTGTTCCAATCCTTCACCAGCTTGAACCAAAGCCTTTGGTCCGAGATCAAAGAAGCGAACATCGCTTATAAATACCTTCCGTGGAATACTTTGCGGCCTTATAAGAATTCCGTTTGTTTGGTAGTAAGCTAGTATCGACTCGAAGCAAATGCGGTTACGGTCGAAAAAAAATTCATTGTTAACCGGATCATAGAAGTCCTTTCTTCTTTCTTTATCTCCAAGAAGTGACTCAGGAAATAATTCAAGCGTCTTTTCATAGGTCTCGTATCGCTGCCCAGAAATATTTATAACAATCCTTGGCCCTCTGTTTACAGCGTTCCAATCGATCTTCCTATGACAAGACTTGTCATCTCTGTTCATGACTGCTGCCACTTCTGCTTCATTTTCGTTGGAATTCTTGCCCATAAAGCGAAGTCTTTCCATGTCCAACTCGTCCCTGGTGCTCTAATTATGCGTTTGTAATGCTCTCATTCCTTTACAAGCTAAAAATCATTTGAAATTCATGAGCTCATTTCGTAATAAACATGTGTTTGATTCCACTGAACGTTTTTTCCAGATCGCTGAAACCGCTCCGTCAGAGTTCTACAGGGAAAAGCAAGTTATCTTACTCTTTCAGTTACAAA
Source organism: Pocillopora verrucosa (assembly GCF_036669915.1). NCBI lineage: Eukaryota > Metazoa > Cnidaria > Anthozoa > Scleractinia > Pocilloporidae > Pocillopora > Pocillopora verrucosa. Next base: position 9,544,717 of record NC_089320.1, on the reverse strand, counting down.
ACAACTTGGTTTTTCACTGGTTCAAATCAGTTCTATGCTAAGAAAATCGATGTCCTTTTCAGCAACTTGCGGTTCACCTCTAAGACTTCACCCATTCTGTGCAAATAATTAATGGCTAATTATGTCAGAGTAATTGATAACAAAGTTCATCTATGAATATTTGAATATCTCCGTGTTCTCATGGTTGACGGTTCGAAGGCATACTCTGAAATTTCTCTCTGGCTATTGGTTTCTTGCGCAAATGCTGTGACACTTATTTGCTAGAATGTTTACTACGAAGAAAATTTAACCACATTTGTGTTCTGTAACCACCAGATTACTCACTAGACAAATTAAGTTAACAAGCTTAAAAACAGCTGCAAAAACAAATATGTTTCCTATTAAGGATAATTTCGATAGAAAATGTTTGTCGCTCTCTTGAAAAAAGGAGCAGAACACTCGGCAAAGCTTGTTAGTGATTTGGTGCCTCAAAGATAATAAGACTCATTCTTATACTGCTGAGAGGATACAGGTCAGCGTCTTATATTGTGTAAACAACTGTCAACAGTTATCTTAAATTTTATGCAATAAATGTTCCTATGAAAGGAAATAGATTAAATTTTCCAACTTTTGTCAAAGCTTTACTCAGCCTTCAACATTTACCGAAAACCTCGATCTTGCTTTTAAATTTTGTTTCTGACAGAAATTGTGTGACGTGAACGGATAATGAATGCAAAGGTTACTCTCTCGCCCGGAAGAATATTTGATCTTTGTTTTGTCAATTTTTTGAAGCCACATAGAGCTGTCTTGTACACCTTTCATTTCTGCAATTTCAGTTCCTTCCACAAAACAAATTTAAAAACTATGAATCGAAAGCAAAAATGTATTTTTCAGATGAGGGTTAATCAGGATGGGTAAATGGTCACAGAATTGTATCGAAAGAGCAGATTAAAATCGCTCGAGTTTACAAGATTCAAATGAGACACTCACCTTTTTTTTTGCATGCCAAGCTAACCCGTTATCGTCTCCATCTAACAAATTCTTGAGCCAAATTACCTTTGTGTGAAATTTGTCTTTCAATTACCGAGTTTCAAAGACATGAACGATAATCTTTTTATTTACTAAGTGTCTCTGTCCAAAAAATAATAAAATCGATGGGAGTAAACAAATAATAAGGATATCAACCATAAGGTTTCACGATCGAAATTCCCATTTCCAAGTCTTGGCTTGAGATGTTAAGAAAAAATTGGCATACGTATAAAGACATTTGTTTTTGAAAAAATGATCGCTGAAGCTATAAAACATAACAAATTTAATACCAACATCGCAAAAATTTACCAATAAGTTACCTATACAGGAGTTTCATACAGTCATTACGTATTTGCAGAGTTTTCAGGTCTCATTCGTTAATCCATGTATCTTCAGAATAAGACATGGTGAGCTCACTGTCCAAGACGGAGACCATCGCCGTCTCAGTAGGTCTATGGAGTCTTATTCGTCATTGAAATTAATTATTTCTGCATAGCTATTTGCAATGACCATCGCCTAAACATTATTGAACTTATTAATAAATTCTTCCTATGTCAAATGATCCCTCCATGTCATTCAGAAGATGAATTTGTAACTGTACAAGAATCATTCATCACAGCCAAGCTGACCTATCCTCAAAGACCGCCACCACTAGACACACCATAGAAGTTTTTCGCCAGCTTTTGAAATTGTTCGAGGAAGATAAACGTTAGAACAGTGTGCGGACCAAGACGAAAATAGTATGGTGTGAATCCTTTCCACAACGCGAAAATCCCTTCCTGACGGCTCACTCTCACAAAAACGTCCTGAAACACAAGCAAAAGAAAGGAATGAATAGGGTAATTCATGGCGCTTTTTCTTTACTTCAGAGTCTACTTGTGGATAACTAGGAGGACTATAAACTTGGCGGCGATAGAGGGAACTTGGGTCTCTCGGCTAGAGACTGTGAAAGAAAGTTGGAAAAAGAAAAACAATCACGTGTGACGGACTTTGAACACCATAGTGGCAATAGTGCAGGCCATAAATAATCATATTCGAAAAGGGTTCGTCGCACTTTTGAAAACAATTAGCTTTAAAAGATTCTTACCAGGGCTCCACGATATTCAGGCTTTCCATCGATAATCTTCATATTTTGAATCCTACAAAAAAGGTTGGAACGATAAATACTGAACGGCTTAGATGCTATCAACCAACTAAAGTTGAAAGTTTCAATGTTATTCTGCTATCGAGGCCCATTAATTCTTTATTACACAAGTAGGTGGTTGCCATGCGTTGTAATTCTGTTGCAACTCTCAGCTGTACAAGTATATATCTCAATTTATTTAAATGAGAAAAGTTATTACTAACCTAGTTTTGGCGATATCAACAGGCATAGAAGCTAAAGTAGTCGCCAAACCACTTATCATGCTGGCTGCAAAGTGGCACAGCAAATCATCTTTAAAATAAGCTGCAAACACAAACATCAATGTTTTCAATTATTGCACAACTAATATGATCCTTTAATAATCGTGAGGTGCAGCGTGCGAAGTGTAACCTAGAATCCTACATGTGCTCATCTCATGTGGACCCGGACGTTTTTCTTCTACACACCAAATAAACCATCAGACATTTCGTCATGCATCTAAGATCTTTTCATGCATTTAAGATCTTGTTAACGACACTGTAAAGCAAGGAAAACATGGGTCTTAAATTCGTTTGAGCTAAAGACATGACCACAGTAAGGAGACATTAGGATATGAAAGGCTTCTGTAATTCAACAAACCTGTGGAGAGCAAGCCTTGTTTTGCTTGAGAGTATGTCGCCAGCTGCGCTGCATTCACTACAACAGCTCGAAAAACAGTTGGCCCACATCCCTACAAAAGAGTTCAAAATAAAGTAAAGCACCGAGACGCCTAGAGACCTGTCTGCCTAATATCTTCAAAAGAGCCTTGTTCACCAAAGAGTTTTCAACATTTTATAGCCCTGTGCTCAGTTGGATCAGTGGATACATAAACGGCTTGCCGGCGTTAATGAATCTTAAACTATTTTTATCGAATCATTCTTACCCTCCAAAGAGTCAGAATTCCTTCCTCCTTAGTTATTCTGTACAAGGCATTGAACACACTTGTATATTTGCGCTGTTGTTCTACAGGAAGCCTGTTAAATAAAACAAAGAATTTATGTTCAACACAATTAGTTCAGTTATACCTATTAACGAGCAATTGCTAGGTAGGGTATTTTTAAAAATTATCTATTTTTGTGTATTGCTTATTAATGCTGGATCACAGCAAAACATCTTTGCTCCAAAAAGAAGGAGAGGGGGGGGAAGGCAAACAAATTGTCTTTATTTTTTTGGTTGATTTTTTTTTGAGAGGAGGTGAACGTACATGTACGAGGTTTCAGTGATTTCAAGGGTTCTGTGCTACCTGCCCCCTCCTTGTTTCCAATAGCGCATCTCTAGCGAAGGGCTCGTGCAAGAAACATCACCTTTCATAATTCATTTGAATGAAAGATAATACCAGTAAATATGTCACCTTAGCTTGCAAAAATCTACAAGAAAACGTAACCTTTAGTTTAAAAAGGTAGTTTAACAGCCCTCTGACTCCAATGAGCTAACAGCTTACTGTTTCTCACTACAAAAACATGGTTTCAAGCAGACAGGGAAAGATAAAGGAAAGATTGTCAAGTTGGAGTTGGATAATGTCTTAATACAATTGTAATACTCGGACCTAAGTGCACAATAAAGAGTCCGGTCTTATTGGGTGTGGGATACAACTCTTACTGTTATATGTGAAGTAATAAACATGCCAACTGCTGTGCTACAAGGGAGGAACAGATCTACAGGTATTGCTATCTTGCCCCAAGAAAACTCCACTTACAATACCACTGATTGTATTGTCTGCATCTAGATTTCTTACGACATATTACGTCTATATAAATAATGTTGTAACAAACCTTCCATCTGAAGTCATTCTTATGAGGGATATCTCTGCTGGTGTACCAATAAATGAGCCTACAGCTCCAGCTGTCATTCCTGAATTAAAACAATGATCACCCTTCAATTTCCAAACATTTACTTGTACAAAGAAAAGTGGTTCAAGGTGCTCAAGTTGTTTAGAAATGTTGCATTGTAATAAATACACTCTTTATACAGAGAATGTCTTCTTGAAAGTGAGACTGCATGAGTCTTCCCTACATCAGTAACTGATAATTGTGGTCAACCCTACAACTGCAATTATGCATCAGTAGTGAAAAACAGTTAACTGTTTTCTACTTTTACAACTTCCAATCTCTTGACCAATTTAAGAAACTTGTGCCACTTTTACCCTTGTTGCATATATGTTGTCAAAAACATTTCCACATTTTTACACCTTAAACAGGCTAACAGGGCAGAATCCATCAAATTTGATCAAAACAAAACTGTAGTAGCCTATCACTTGTGCTACTATTGTTAATAACAATTAGGTAGAAACACTAACCTAGAGCACATTTCATGAGAAAAGAAGGTGGAGTTCCATCGGGGCTAAACAAAAAACATAACAATCACAATTGAAGTGATTATAAAGATAAAACATGACAGCTAAAAATCTTATACATAAGTTAATATAAGTGTTTATCTAGATACTATTCCAAACCGTTAACTACATGTAGTTTATTTGCACAATATAAGATGCAAACTTTTTAAAATTAATTTCCTGTTAATAATTAAGCTAGGAAAGCAAACAATTAGGGAGGAGAGTTGAGGGTCCCCATCCTTGGGCCTAAAAATCCACCTAGCAGGTCGATTTGAAGAGGCTCAAAAACAATTTTACAATGTTCACTAACCAATTCACCTCAATGCACTCTCCCCACCCCTCTCTACTTCATGACCAGTGGATTGAGATGCAGTTCTCCTAATTTCATCTGGTCTACCAGCTCCTCAACACAGAGCATGTTTCCATTTATTTGGCTGTTGAGCAAGTTTTTCAGTCATTTCAAATTGGATTTGGTCAATGCAGAAAGATTAGTTTAAGACAGTTTGCACATTGGCTTATGAAGCACGGTCAGTAGTAAATGGTTAATAACCTTAGATGCTTTGTGGCATGAAATTAGAGAGCCAGACTCAGTTCTTTATGGATGATATGTGTTTTTCTATGCGGATCCTATCCACAAACTACTAAATAAGGCAGATTGGGAAATAATTTGAAAAAGGCTTGCAAAGAATATTGTGTCATATACAGAATGCCAAATAAGACTTGTAAGTAAATAATGTGGCTTTCTCTCTCCATCCAGCTCACCCAATACATCTTACCTAAAACATTACCTGATAACAGCTGATAGTTTAAAAAAGGAATTGTCAAGGCATAATAATTAGAAAAGTGTTTTATGTTAAAACTAAAGTCAGAATTTCAGAGAGCCACAATATCTTTTCATCATTTCAAGCTCTTTAAACAAAGATGTTACAATTGAAGTAGAAAATATTTCAATGGCAGGTCAGGCATAGATGTACAATAATCAGTGTAAAATGTAGCATTGTGACAGGCCTTTCATACAGGGGTTTCAAGAAGAGCCAGTGATCTGCAAAATTTGCCATCAGTCTTAAGCAAAATCACTGCCTATTTTCCCTGAAATCATCACCATTAGAGTACAGATCACTCTTCCATTAGCTGATTACTTTGTAGTCTTTACCATCTACATCAAAACTTATTGAAACCCTTGTCAGGGTATATGTAGATCAAGGGACCCTTTACGGTAATATTTCAGATAGTTCTGACCCTGCTCTAAAAATGGTAATTTCTATCACCAACCTCTTAAATTTTTCCATGAGCGAAGTAAACACACCCAGTCGTGTTGTTGTGTAAGTTGCTTGCCTTAACAGACCAGCAGATAATCTGTACAAAGAAATGTTAACTCATTCAAGCCCTGCAAGTCATTATGTCACAGAGAGATAGCTAAGTTATCGAACACAGCAAATACAATAATTACAAAAAAGACCATAAGTGCTCAATTACATGTTTGCATTATTCAACAAACTAACCCATTATAGACACCAAAAACTCCTTCTTGTCTCAGAATGGAGGCAATTGCATGTAGACTACTTTTGTGTGCTTTTGCAGCACCACCAACCCCTAAATGAATAATATTGAGACACATGTAATGTTGAAAAGTCTTCAGGCAATTGAAATATTTATAGACAACAGCTTCCTGTATGTGGGAGTATTTTGCATCAATATTAACCTCACAAAGTCCAACTTTGTAATTGTTCAATGGTGAAATTATCTGTGCATGAAAACCTTGGATAACACTTAACAAAAATCATTGTTCATCCAATTAGCTTGCTAACAGCTACATTAATCCAACATAAACATAAAACTAAAAGGAATTAACATTCAAACAGTCAGTTGTTTTAATCCAGGGTAAACTTAAGTCCTGATGAATAAGAAACGACAGGAAATATCAGATGACATTGCGTGGGATAACATTAAGTGAAATTTAATGTAACTGATTCAGATTGTCATTTAACAGTTATTCCATGTGCATGCGTTAGATATGGCACCCTGTTGGCCACAGCCAATCAATCTTGTATCCAACAAATGCATACGGAATAACTGTTTTATTACATTAAATTATCCACAATGTACAGGAGAAGTGTTTGTTTCCAGCCAAAAGTTAATCCAGCTTAGCAACACCTGAATAAAACATTTTCTAAATAAGGCAATTCTGTATAAGAGCTTTTAAGCAGTGTAGAGTGAACCAATCAGAACAACAGAAATACAATACCTGGAATTTGAAATTTAAAAATAAAAAATAAATGCTCACCACTCATCTGCATCCTGTTTTTGACCAAATCTAGGGGCTGTACAAACACAGTTGCACCCATTCTAGTAAATAATAACAACAATAATAATTATGATAGTTTTGTATATTTGATTTCTGTTTAACTGTTCACTTATTCATTCATTTTGTCTGGTTGATTAAGCAGGTTGTAATTTGGCAGTGATAATCTAATTTGGACCTGCTGCAACACAGACTGACTACCTGGTTACCACAGGCATAATTTCAATCACTAATCTTTAGAAATAGCACATCTGCTTGGGTTCTTTAATCACTCCAGCTAATTAACTGATTGAATTTGAAGATACAAGAAAAAGGGCCTACCCTTTACAGTTCTCATTCAAGAGTCTAGGATGTCCAAATATCTACTGAGGACATGCTAAGACTGCACATTCTCCTTTATTTTAAGATCCTATTTGCTGATGCAGTCATTCTGAGGCTGGAACTCTTAACCTCCCATAGAGCAGTCAAGTGCTCTCCCAATGGAGCAAACCAAGTGGCTGAAGAGACCACTTTTTCTGAGCTTTGTAATATTTTTGTTGGTCCCCAGAAGCAGTAGTTCAAATAAATAACAAAATACCTAATCTGTATCTTTTAAGAGTTCAAACACATCATGACAATTATTGGAAACAGAAAAGCTAGTAGGTTCAACACTTTTCAAGTTGACTTATAGAAGTGAAAACATGACATTTTATCAAAAATAATAAATCTTGAACAGTAAGGGAGATAAGAAATGATCCCCTAAGCTACAATAAGAGCACCTCAGGAGGCAGCAGTTATCCTCTTGAATACAAGTAGTGCTCAATAAGGACGCACTATGGTTGTGTACTGACAGCCTCTACAGTGCACCTAACTGGGGTTACTTAAACACAATCAAAGGATCACATGAAGGAAACACAATGATTACAACTAAATTTGATAAGTCCCATGCTTGATAAAAATCAGTATGTCCAATTCTCAACCCTAGGTTCCCTTCCAAGATGCAGACTGATGAATTTAAGCATTAAGATCAAAAGAATACCCTATGAAACAACAATAGGGTGGCAAAGATTTGAGAAAAATTTGGTGCAAATGAGGCTTAGAGGTTGATTATTTGCAATAGCCAGGTTGCTCAGCATAGAGGTCAGATGTGGTTTTCTCTTACAGTTGCACGTCTGCAATTCCATCAACCTTAGTGCTTTTATTTTCTACTCAACCTCAAGACCACTGAATACCTTGATAAAGTTTATACATGATATCAAAACTATCAATGTCTAGTATATAACTTACTTGTTACCATCTTCAAATCAAATATAAATTGATCTGTATGTCACTGGAAATCATGATTGCCTATCATATCCACTGGGGCTGTGTTTATGGAAACAATAGGTATCACAGGTCTCACTATCAGAGGCAATACCATAATACCATTCCACTTCTTAAAATGAGAAGGCTAATTAAAAGCCTCTTGGGTTTTCTATACATAAGCTGACCTTTTAACTCACAACCAAAACCCAGCAACAAAATTGGAAAAACTAAATGAAAAAATAGCACGAGTTGAGAGTTCTCCCCACTACAAAAGGAACAAGCTCTTATAATCTCCTTCATTGCTGGAGTGCTGCCAGGATGTATACAAGAACACAGACATGCTCCATGGAATTTAATCACAAATTTATAGTCAAAAGTGAGCCCTCTGTCCACTTTCAACAGATGACATCAGTCGAGCCTCTGCACACAGCCTACTGGAATGTTTAACATTTTAGGCTTAAAGTTCAAACATGAATTCCCTACATCCAAATGTTGATTAGGTGGTGGAAGCTTTTTGATCACTATAAATAGAAACAAAATCGGTAGGTGATCTTATACACCAATCAGATAAACTAGTGAAGTGCCTTTTAAATTAATGGAATGTTCTTTGCAGTTATGCAAACTGCACATGGTAAACATTTCAGATTTCAACTAGTGAAACTACAGTAACCACAAAGGTATCTGTGAGCACAATCACTAAAATACCTTGATATTAGTAATTTGCCTGCTACCCAATATCATTGAAGATCAAGAGAGAAAATTTCTTAGGTTGGACTGAGATAAGATTGATCCTGTGTTCTATATCCTTATAACACAAAGATCATCCATGGCTCCCATTATAATTTGACATGACACATAAATTTTCCACAGATACAAAGCCAGATCTTCCACTTCCATATTTAACAATGAAAATTTGCAAATGCTGCAACTTTTGCATATTCCATTCACAACTTTTTTTGGTGTCATAGCACAAGCCATAGTACCATCTATCTACTTCAAATGGAAATTCTCCACATGTGATTTTCTATCTTGTTTGTTTACATATTTCTTATATTGTGTTTATTTATACTTGGACTCAATAGCTCATACATGGACCTAGTAATAGCTTATTTCACTGCAAAGTCTGCTTGAGGGCTATTTTAAAGTTGATTGGAATTAAAGTTGTAATATATCAAGCTGGTCTTTGTTCAGTGAAAATAAATACAGGGCATTTTAGAGAAATCTATTCATGTCGGATTGTTCATATCCAGCAAGCATCAAAATCTAGTATAATTCCATTGATCAAGGAGGGTTCCCAAAAGGGTTCTTCAATCCCATTATCCTGACTAAAATTTTCTTTCAATCCTGTAATCCCAATGGTTTATACCTGCCAATCCTGATCCCAATCATACAATTTTGTCTTAGCCCATTTCCTAAACTTAGAAGGGTATTTCTGGTGGGTGATGATTTTCTTAACCAGCATTGATCCATTGAAGTCCATAGTCACTGTAAAGCGTGAGTTTATCTCTTTTCACCAAAATGACAATATTGTTTAATTTAGAAGTTTTAAAAGTTTTGCATGCATAACAAGTGCTAGTCACAGTATTGACTTCCTTTCATTAAACTTAAATCACAGACAAATGTATAAGTACAGACAGGTCATTATCAAAGAAATGAATAACAATTTCAACTAGTGCATAAAACACAAAAGGTCACAGCAATTCCATAGTTCCATAACAACGGAGATAAAGAAATTCTGCTGTTGAACCGGATACTTCTTCCAAAGTGGGAACCTCTTCCGAGGTAAAAATCAGCCTCTCTTTCCAAGGATGGAGTGGCAAACTTCGCATCTGATATAATTTTCATTCCTGCACAATAACTGAAAAATGTCACTAAACAGCCCAACCGGCTCTTGAATGCTAGAGAACCTGTATGCCTGGTGCTTTTCGTGACTGAGAAGATAAATTTCTTCATAAATTTTTGTCAACAGACATCCCAGTTCTTGGTTCATTTAAGCGATTATTTCCCAAATCCCACTCCTCAAAATCGCCGATTCCCATGTCTCATTTATAATAGCAATCCCACATCTCGCTCCCTTCTTAGTTTAAATTCCCGGATCCCGCCTTTAAATGAGCCCGATCCCGGATCCCGAAAAACCTATTGGAGACCCTCATAAGCAGTGTCCATAATTTGCACGTCAATTTAAGGTCTCACATACATACAGCAAAACGTAGCAGCAAGTTCATAATCCTGTATTGGATAGCTTCTAAACAACACTGAGTCAGCAAGAAACAAAACCTAGCGCAGTGAAGGGTAGCGATGCGCAAATGTAACCACTGAGATTGCTATTAATTTATCCCAAGATTATCACGTGAAACAACTAGCAAATGTCTGACAATTTCGGAATAACATCAAACAGTGGTTGTTGATCTCTTGGTCAGAACCTCAAATTTACACATGCAAGATGCGTTGCATGGTAAACCATGAAAACTTTGATATTGATACCAAACAAAAGAGAGTGCCACGTACATTTACTAAATATTCATTATGACTGGCGCGCGATTCCAAGTTAGTCGTGATCTTGTGGGTATTCACCTCATTGAAATGAACACCAATCAATACTCACCCGGCTGATCCACCCATGATGAATCTGGCATAGTTTGGAATGTACCCTAGCTTTTTTTCACCCATAGTTTCAGTGTTGATCAAAGTATTATTACTCGAATAAGCTCCTCTTAGAGTTACGCTCGTTAACTATTGCTTAGGGCAAGCAAGTACCGCTGACCGTTCATTAACACCGCCGTGAACTAACCAGCGGTTGACATGGCTCGGTTGTGACTTTTTGGCAGCTTTGTGGTTCAAACTGAAAACAATGTAGAATTAACTCTCTTTCGGTTATCTCCACTGAAAGTATACTTGACGTAGGGGAGACTCGCTCTTCCACGTGATTTCTAAAGATAATTGAGGTGCGAGTCAGTTTGGAGACGATTTCCTAAAGAAAACTTTTGTATGTTTAACTCTGGATAACTTTCAGCTATGTTTGGATGGCAAGAGTGGCAGCTTTGAAGTGTGCGGAATTATGCGCTCGCTCACGATGCAAAACCTGTCCTTTCATTCATAATGTAGAGAAAATATCGGGACGCAAGAGATCCATTAAGATCACTGATCACTTTACGTGTACCTCCGCCAATGTCATTTACTACATAACTTGCACTTATTGCAATAAGTTATACATTGGCGAAACAGGACGACGACTAGGTGACCGATTCCGAGAACACCTTCGCTACGTGGAAAGAAATGACAAGGACGCATCCAAACCAGTCGCTAGACACTTTAATCTCCCTAATCGTTCAAAAAACCCTATGGCAGTTTGCGGCCTTTCCTTACATCTAGGCAGTTCGGAAAGCCGCAAAACACTAGAACAAAAACAAATCGAAATCGGCACTCTTAATCCCCACGGTATCAACGAGCGCTTTTCAACTATTTTATTCCTGTTTTCTCGTCACCATACTCCCACCAATAGCGTAGCTCCACTTTTCTGCATATAAACCCACACACAACCCACAATTCCTCCAATCGCTCTGACGAAGGGCTAACGCTCGAAACGTCAGCTTTTTTTTCCCTTTACGGTGGCCGATTTACGTTTTCAACTCAGTTGTTAACACTGAAGGCTAAAGCTAAAGGATACAAGTTCATGGTCCGTACTGGTTTTTCTTTTCTCAAGCTACGAATAGATGAATGTCACAGTTCCATACTGCGGTTGCGTACGTTATTCTCTCGTTCACTCAGTGAACTCTCTGCTTTGATTAACAACTCCGAAACTTCCTGGGTCGAGGAGTTTTGCAATTCGAAAGAACTGCAGACGTTTACCAAACAGAGAGAGAATTATGACAGAAAACTCCGTCACTTGCTCAGTAAGAGGTCTCCTGTTAATTCAGGCTCATCTCTGAAAGATAAATGGGTCATGAACCTTTCCTCCAAGGAATTATCCGCGCTGGAACGGAGTGGTTTAGAGAAGGGTCTAAAGTTTGCTATTGCTCCTCGCAAAATACCGACCGCCGAAATTGTCGCCGCTGTTGAGGAGAGTATCTCTCAACTCGACGACGATCGTAGGCATTTGGTAAGAGCAGAAGTAAGTAGCATACTCAGGCGTGCTAAACCTCCTCCCAAAAACATTCAAAAGGATGTTTTCAATGCGCTTATAACTCTCAAAAAGGATCCGGACAGGCTCGTATTATCTGCTGACAAGGGTAATTGTGTTGTGGTTATGGACAAACAGCAATATCACGACAAAGCTTTGTCTCTGCTCAATGACAAGAGTACGTATGCTGTCTTAAACTCTGATCCTACCAGTAAAACTCAAAGAAAGTTAAATAAAATGTTGCTTGATTTGAAAAAAGCTGGCAGAATTAGTGACTCCACGTACAAAATGTTATACAGTAGTGACGGCTTATGTCCACGTTTTTATGGCTTACCTAAAATTCATAAACCGGGAATTCCTTTGAGACCCATTGTCTCTTTTGTTAATTCTCCGACTTATGCTATTTCTGGTTATCTTGCGAGAATTTTGTCGCCTGTTGTTGGGAATACTGATTACACTGTCAAAAATTCCTGCGAATTTACGGATTTCATAAGAGATAAAACTCTTGACGCTTGTGAAGAATTAGTATCTTTCGACGTTGTTTCGCTCTTCACTAAAATCCCAGTTGATCTTGCCGTTAAGGTTGCGGAGGAAAGACTCAGAGAAGATGCTTCCCTAGGACAAAGAACTTCTTTGCCTGTGGAGGATATTATTCATCTGCTGTCTTTTTGCCTCAAAACCACGCAATTTACATATAACGGCACATACTATCAACAAGTTTTTGGTACAGCTATGGGTTCGCCTGTTTCTGCTGTCATTGCTAACATGGTAATGGAAGACGTGGAACAAAGGGCCTTAGCCACTTCACCGGTTAAACCCTTTTTCTGGAAACGATATGTCGATGATGTTATTTCTGCGGTATCCGGAAATGAAGCGGAGCGCCTCTTGTCGCATTTAAATTCAGTAGAGCCGTCGATCCAATTCACCCTTGAACGTGAAAAGGATAGACATTTGCCCTTTCTTGATTAAGATGTGTCCAGAGGGGTTCAGGGTAATTTAGAGACAAGTGTCTACCGTAAACCCACCCACACCGACAAATACCTCGCTTTCGATTCTCACCATCCTATTTGCCATAAGAAGTCTGTAGCCAAAACTTTACTTAGGAGGGCTGACTGTCTACCATCATCACTTGATTCGAAGGCTGAGGAGAGGAAATATGTTTCCAATGTCCTAAAGGCAAATGGCTATACAAAAACTTTTCTCCGTAACTGCCAAAAACCAGTTACAAATAGTAACGCTCTTGATGAAAGGGAACCAGCGACTGGTTTTGCTGCTATTCCTTACATACAGGGTGTTACTGAACCCATCAAGAGAATTTTGAATAGCCACAACGTTAAAGTTGCTCAAAAACCTTTTCAGACTTTGGGGCATATTTTCGCCAAACCTAAGGATCCTGTCACGAAAGAACAACGAACCGACGCCATTTATTCTATTCCTTGCAATGACTGTGACAACGAATACATCGGACAGACCAAACGCCAGTTTGGTACACGGTTAAAAGAGCACCAAAAAGCGGTTTTTCTTTGCAAAAAGGAAAATTCAGCTTTATCGGAGCATACTTGCCTAACCAACCATACAATTGGGTGGGATAATTCTAAAATTATCACCACTAATCGGCGTTACCACCAGCGCCTTTGTTTGGAGGCTTGGCACATTAACTCCTCCCACGCTCCTTTAAATCGTGACGATGGCGGTCTGCTTCCTGACGCCTATTTACACCTCGTCAGAAAAAAAGGCCGCTAATTAGTAATCATATAAAAGGACCTCTTGTTGCAGCGTTTAGATCACCCCTGATGAAGGCACTAGACAGGAGTGTCGAAACGTTGGGTCTATGAATTGTAACTTCTTCGGTTACATTCATTAAATCTGCAAACCAGTGTAGCTTCAAACTATGTCTGATTGTCCACCTGGTTGCCGTGTGAACTTTAATATACTGAATTACCTATTTTTGCATCGTTTTCCTGTTTTTTTTCTTTTTCTTTCAGGTCTTTGTTTTGTGGAGTAGGCAAGCGAATCGAAATGTCTCTAGAGAGCCGCAAGTCTTTATTGTCCTTTGGCTGCGAATGCAATCAAAGGACCGCGTTTGCACCCTCATGTAACCGGTCTCTGTATACACAGACCAGGAAGACGACTCGATCTGGAGAAAGATTTCTAAAGCTTGATGAAGGGGCGTAGACAAACTTATTACATCGCAGCCCGGCATGTTGAATATCCGAATTTTGGACGGAAGAACTCAGGTGTTTTAATAATCGGTTTCTTTCCTTTCCTGCAGATACCGCTTTTAGCAAGAAGTCCAAATTTTTTCGGCCTGTTGTTTTTGCTCTTTCTTTTCCCTTTCTGCAAGATACCTCGGGAAACGGCTTGATTGTCCGCCAGAACACATCAATTTCGTTCGCACATATCCCCCCCTTGCCCACCCCCTCTCTTCGATGTAATAATGATCCCGCTCCGCTTCCCCCAACCAACAACTTCTTTCTAGCGGTTGCCTTACAAGTTTATTTGCAGATTGGACAGATTCTTTAGTGCTAGTGAATCAGATTCTTTTTCATCGTAGATGTAAATTTAGATCGAATGCACACAACTTTTAGGCAATCCATTTTATTAGTCTCTGCTGTTTTGAACAAACGCGTGGATAAACTCATAAAGTGTTTTCTGGGGTGAATGCTCTCAGCAGTAGGAGTCGTTTTCGAAAACGGGTGCAATGTCACACCCGCTCTTTCCTCCAACGGCCTCTCGATTGTGTACGAAGTAAATCGAATTTATTTAGAGTGATACTTTGCAGGAGCCAATGGACTCCTGTACTTTGTCAATATCTGAGCTTTCTATGAGAACTTTAGAAGAGTATCGAGAAAGAGTGACAGGATTCACGAGAGACGTAATTGCTACGGAAGCCTGGGTGGCTAACGTCGTATGAAGCCAAAGGCCAGGTTAGTCTCGTAACAAGACCACGACCACAATTCCTTATTCGTGGGTTGAGAGCCGATACACCCATAGAATTGAGGTCCCTACAGGACCCTCAGTAAAGTATTTTTACGTGTGCTTCTCGACAATGAAGGATTAACTCCCAGCAGATAAGAGCATAATCCTTCATTATTGTGTAATCACAGAGGTTTTTAAAGACTTTGCCATTTTAGTCTTAAACTGCATGAAAACAAAGAATTTAGAAACTCATGATATATGCTATAGATTGACTAACACGTTTGATTTTCTGGTCACGCAATGAAAATTGTCTCAAATGTACACTGTAATCTCAATTCAACAGCAACGCGCGAAATTATATGCCGACAGTGGCCGACATTATTTTCAATTTATTCAGAGCATGACCTCCTGATACAAACGATAAACAGGAGTTGCGTGGTTCGCAGCACTTGACTTCCTTCTGCTTTCCGTTCTATTTCAGTTTGCGTGAACTAATTATATATTCAACGGTTCATTTATCGCAGTCATCAAATCGTTACACGCAACTAAAGTGAAAGTCACGAATTTGGTTTTGTTCATTGCTGTCTCTCAGATGAAAGCTTGTCAAAATAATGATACAGCCAGCATTATTCGATGAAATTTTGAACCCTGCATCGAACTTACGAGAAAGTACTTGAATGTCATGGAAACCGTGACCCCGATAAATATGGGATCAGTAGGCAAACATGACGGCAATCATGCAATGTCACGTCTCAATGAATTTTCTTGATCAAATCTTCGATCACGATCATGTAGGATTTTTCCTACCCAATATCTTGAACAATACAAACAGTAAAATGACATTCCTGGAAAATTTTAAATTCACGAGAAGTCTTCGCTACTTTGAAATGTTTCACGAAGCGGCAATGTTTACGTCCGGGCGGGAATTTCATCACGTCAACCGCAAACGCCCGAATGACGCAAAAAAGTAAACCCACGCAGAACGCGCGCGTAGCACACGCAATGTCACAAACTTGTCGTGGAGTTTGGCCTACAAATGTTGAAGGGGAGGGTTGGGACTAAATTGGCATGAAAACGAAAGGGAAGTGAATAGTGCTTTTGAAATTAAAATGCACAGCAATCGTCTCGACGACATTTATTAAGCCATAACCGACAGTTACTTTAGGCGCTGGAGCGTGCTTTTTCCTCCCTTTGGATTTCCTTGGCTCTGAAAAAGATGTCTTCTTCAAAAAAACAAATAACTGTAATTTTTGTATCATTTCACGAATTTTGGGCAAAATTTAAAATGATCGTAATAAGTGAAGGCTGAGGTAAGTGCAAAAGAGTTCTGAAATTTATCTTTCGATTGCGTGTGGCTCATTCATGCGTTCAGCACTGAAGGAAAATTTAACTGTTTTTAAGCCTTGCTCATCAGTTTGACAAAACCTTGGATTATCAGTTCTTTATGCACTCAAAACCATCAGTCACGAAACAGTTTTTAAGTCATGATATAATCGATCGAAAATAAGCCACGCGATCAAGTAGTAGATGATTCAAAATGAAATTTACAGCAGTTTACTTTACTGTTTTGGTCGTTCTGTTGCACACAGCGAACACATGTTATTCTTATGCTCTATTGAACTTGTGCTAAAATCACCTGTTTCACTTAGAGTCAATGTCCTCCTTGCTATTGAACGATTAAATATTGATTGCCATACAACTTTGACGCTGATAACAGTTGAATGGAATTCGCTTCGGTTTCGAGCTTTAAAATAAAAAGGATATTTAAAGGAAATCTTGCTTTAACTTTCTCATCATTATGTTAAAGAATGAGAAATTTCATTTACTTATCTCGAAAATGAAAAATTCTTTCTTATTGAAGCGGTGAACACGGCAACAGCCATCCCTGTGATAATTCTCGTATCCGGGAGAACGTGTTTTCACGCAAACCGGAAGTCGGTATGAAGCTCGTGTGATACACGTTGTAATAAACCATTCACGCTTGACTGGTTATAACGCATGCGCGAGAGTCTCCATTCACTTGTTCGAGGATATAAATAACATTGAACTGAAAATTTTCTTAGCACAACAAAGGGCATTCATCGGTCGCTTGAAAGGAGTCTCAACAAAAACTCTCATTCATTCTTAAGAAGAACTGGTAAGTTACGAAAGTCGCCTTCAAAGGTTTAGCCAAGACTTAACCACTGTCTTAGTTAAAGCCAACCACATTCTCACCGAGAAATTACGTGAGTCAATTCAGACAAGCACGCACGTATTTCATGCGAGTTTTGATTTCGTTGAATAGAACGTTCTTTTGAAACAAGTCGGAACGCTTTAAATATTTTTGGTCGGAGGAAAGGTTGTAAAATCTTGACTCAAAGAAAGTTTGAATGATAGGTAGAAATTGGGACCTGTAATCACCTCGAGAAAACAACTTGAGAATATTTTCAAGAGTGCGTCAAGCCTCCACGTTGGATCCTTTACATCCCAGTTACACTTCTCTCTTCTACTATCCCTTTCTCGACATGGGATCAAGAATATCGGCCGTGAAAAGGAACGACCACAATGACAATAGACAAGGGGTTTATAAATCGCTCAATGTCTTTCAAGAAGAAGATCGGGCCAGAGACTTGGCGAGACCAGAAAAATTAGACATTTTACTCGATCGTCCACCTCTACCGGAAGAGGCTTTGTTAGAACATGCTTGGAACCCGAACGATCGATCGGTTAACATTTTCGTCAAAGACGACGACCCGTTTACCTTTCACAGACATCCAGTAGCACAGAGTACGGACTGCATACGAGGAAAAAAGGGTTATAGTCGAGGTTTTCACGTCTGGGAGATTCAGTGGTCAACCCGACAACGTGGGACACACGCAGTAGTAGGGGTAGCTACATCAAAAGCCCTTCTTCACTGTACTGGCTATCAATCCTTGGTCGGCAACAACGAGGATAGTTGGGGATGGGACATTGTTAGAAACAAGCTCTACCACAACGAAAAGAACGTTTCGTCAGTAAAGTATCCAGTTTTGTCTGACAATGATCATAGCTTTGTGGTACCTGACAAATTTCGCGTTATATTGGACATGGATGAAGGAACTATGGCTTTTGAAACGAACGATGGACGCTATTTAGGAGTCGCTTTCCGTGGAATGAAAGGGAAAACTGTATACCCTATAGTCTCAGCCGTGTGGGGACATTGTGAAATCACTATGAAATACATCGGTGGACTAGATCGTAAGTAGCACTTTTTCTTTTTGCCAGCGAATTCTCTCTGTGTTAGTAGTCCTTTGTTTCGTGCATGAACGCAGACCCATTGTTTACAGTTCTTTTTTCACTAAACTTGTCATATTGTATGTTTTGCCCGTCAATAGCTGTTGAAACAGATCTTTATTTTTTACTGATTCAGTTCTTCTATTCCTCATCCTTTTGACAGAGGAATTTAAAATTGATCGTAAAAAAATGTATTGCCATGTTTTGGGGTTGAAATATTCATTCCCATGTGATTTTAACTTCCCTTACGTCACATGAGAAAATGACCTCATCGATCTGCGTTACGGTTTTCGAGAAACAAAAAATTTCGCTTTTCCTTAACCTATCGTTTTCCAAATCCATTCGGTCAAATAGTTTCTAAAGAAGCAAGCAGATATCGAAACTGAAAGCCCATGCTTTTCTAGTAGTAGGAATAGTTTCGTTCGTCTCATTGATTCATGTGCCTCTTCTTGATGAGCGGATTCGTTTTGTTTATGTCTTGAATATATATTTGCCATAGTTTTTAGCGGTTTTTATCATTTTTTTTTTCGCTTAAAGTTTATCTCAAAAGCTCAGCAAAATTAAGACAGTATCTTCGCTTCCGATTTTATTGTTTCAATGGGTGAATGGAAATTAATATTTCATTTGGAGCGAAGTCTTCTTATCCGTTGGGACCGTACTTGTCATTTCCGCCTGAGAGAATTTGTCAAGTTTCCACTATAAATGTTTTTTTCCATTTTAACAATATGGAAATAGCCTTTGTATTGTATCGGAGGCTTTGAGAAGTTGTCTCTCTCTGTAAGATTTTTTTATCCCTAAAGCTGGGTGCAAACAAAGGAACAATGAGATCACATCGCAGCTATTTTGGTGCAATGAGCGTGGCGCGTGCCAAACCACCTGTTGCATGTAGAGAACGTTGAAAGCGTTTGCCACAAAACCATTCAAAAGTAGGTCAGCTTTTAGAATTCAAAAATCATATCAAAGAATCGCACATTTTTCTAATAAGGCAGGGTATGAGAACATGAATTACCTTTCCTTACCAACCTTGTCAAAATTTCCTACCACAGGAAACCAAAATTCATTGCCGACAAAAAAGAAATCCTATACTGTTGAAATAATGATGACACTTAAGAATAAATATGAAGGATATTTCACATTTTTTTTGTGATCAAAACTTTTACCCTTATTGTTGTTTCAAACTGAGAAGATTTCGGTCTTAGCAATATAATGATTCTAGAGCAAATTTACCTCTGAGTCAAGTCGATCAAATCTATCAGTTTATATCCAGGTATTTACAATGAAAAAAAGAAATTATTGTAAAACTCAACACAGTAAGGAATAGTTGGTAAGGCTGCCTGGTTACTAAGTGACTCACTCATGCTTTGGACCAGGACACCTGTTGCTATGTTTATGAGACAGTTCTTTTCGTAAGAACCTTTTTTCATGTTGAGCAGTATGCTGTCTGAAGGTTCTTTACTTTATAAAGTGCTGACTAATGTAGTTTTTTATAGAGGTATAAAATTTCCAGGCCAGAAAAAAATGACAACAGCAAAATGAATAGACTGATTTCGATAATCATGGAAAAATAGAAATATCTGTCAATAACTGAAAGTTGATAACTTGTGCAGTTGAGCTGAGGCAATTGGCTTTAGTATAGAATTTGCATGACTGTGTTTGCAATATTGGTAAATGTATATACTTGGAGAAAATTTTTTTCCAACCTTGCTCATGATCCTTTTTTTCTTTTTTTTCTTGTAGCTGAACCTCAACCTCTGATGGATCTCTGCAGACGCACAATACGCAAATCCATTGGAAAAGAGCACCTAACAAAAGGAAATGTAGACAAGCTTCCCATTCCAGTTCCAATGAAGAAATACCTATTGTACCAGCAAGGCTGGTGACAATCAGCTTCATGGAATTTAAAAAAAGCATAAATTGTGGCTGTCCTTTTCAGTGTTAAATGGTGCATCTTGAACCATTCCTCTGCTAACGATCAAGAACCTAATCAAACTTGTTAAGATAACAAATTCTTCCGAGCTAGTTTTCATCCTTTTTCATGTGAAAGAAAAGCCATAAAATCATTCTTTAGATTAGGGTTGATTATATTTGATAAGGTTTTTTCCCCTAGGTGATTTTCCAGGGTAATTTAATTATTTTCACAAGACTATACAATTGTTTGGGAATTTTAAAACCAGCAAAGGCAACTATTGTTTGTGCAGTAGGTGTGTTTTATTCCAAGTGTAGGATGATCTTTTATGATACAGAAAGTGAAATAGAAATATGTTTTCAAATCAAAGACTATACCTACTCATGCATAAAAGATAAAACAGTCTTAATTTTTTAGACTTTCTTTTTTAAAAAAAGAATCTTCAAAGGTTGAAATATTTGGCACAGAGTTTCTTAATTACTGTTATGAGAAAACTCATTGCCACCAGTTAAAGATGCTCCTTTTTTCAAAGAAATAACTTTTACAGGGATTTGAAACAGCTCATACTAGTGTAAATAGCAGCTAAACTTTTCTTCGAATATAAACTTATTTATTGGTGAGGCCATCCCTCGCATATCACAGAATTTTAATTACATTTGCACTATTATGTATAACACCCTTAAAGACATCTAAAGAGTCAAATTTAGTTGCAAAAATTTAATTTATTTATGGAGAATTATACTTCACTACCCAAATTGTAGGGAGTGACTAAAGAATGTAAAAATACAAGAAAGAAGTGACCTAAATATTTATTTGCACTAATTTTGCTTAGGTTTAACTAAGCACCACTACAAATTGAATTTAAAGGATAATTTTGCCATCATTATTATTGACAGGAATTTGACTCTTTAGGTTGGTCTGTTTAACTTATAATTAACAGTTTTAGTTGATATAAACAGTGGTTAATTGATTTTGATATTTTTATCTTTTATCTTTAGTTTGTCTGACTCCCTGAGAGCAATAAAGTTCATATTAATAAATTATTGTAAATTTTGTCTCCTTGAATTCAGATGGACTTTGTTTGCTACCTGAAATATTGAAGTTCTTTATCAAGATATGCTCTTATCACAGCAGTAACTTATTGTTCTGTTTCTAGCAAGGCTTCACCTCTTTTAGTTGCTAATTAAATTGAGTGATTTCATTTATTTATTATGTTTAGATATGGGGAGTTAAATAGTTAGTATATTTATAACAATATTCTATTGGAATATGTCCCACTTATACTTTGCGTTAAATGCAGTGTTACGTTATAAGCAATAAAATTCGACAAATTTTAAAGACATTTTTGTGGTTCCAATTGTTTTTAATCTATTAAAACGGCAGTAAACAACTTTGTTCAAATTTCGAGGTTATAAGGATTGTTTTCCAAGAACAATCTGTGTGTTCGTAATGGAGGTCGGAAACATGCAATTTGGAATATTACCAAATTCAGGTTGACAGGAAGTAGTATCAAACCTTGCGGAAACTCAGAAGGGGTATTAATATCGATTGACAGATCATTACGGAAGAAAAAATTTACAAGCCGTGACACTGACTTAATTCCTGTTATGCTCAGACAGGGGTGAGCTTTGATTGTAGACTATTTTTGGCCTACTTCCTCTGAATTCATATTGACCAAGTAATTAGAAGAATGTAACTACGTAGGGACGAAGAATCTCTACTTAAAGGAAAATTACAATTTGAGCAAAAATCTGGGCATTTTACAGAATATAGACAATTTCCGGGTTGTTGGTACGTGCACAGATCTAGTTACCATCCTTTTAAATGGTATGTTAAAAATAATCCTGTGTTTAATTTCTTCGTAAAGGAAGTGCAAAGAATTAGGCTTTTGTTACAAAATTATTCACAAACAACACAGGGTCATCAGCTGGGTCAACAGGATGTGGTAAGCCATCCGAAAGACCGACGCCTTTATTTAGAGCGTTAAGCCGACATACAAAGCATTCAAGAACAAAAATTACTCTCTTGGGAACCATTTCAGCTATACTGCTTTCCACCTCGTGAAAACTGTCGGAAACTATTAAGCACCATATGAATTTCAAAGAGTGAAATGACAATCATCGGAAAAGGCATCGTTCCAAAACAGTGATACGCAAGACTTTCTCCAAAGACCTCTGAAATACTAAAAAATACTAAAAAAATTTCCCGTCATGGCCCACGCTAATCATCCGAATGATCTTTTATATATGTGCATTGATTTTGGTTGGGCGGTACCACTTAATTACATCGCTGGCAGTGCCCGGGGTAAATATGAAGCGAATCTTGTGTTCTGATTGGCTACCCGAGCCGATCTTGCCCGCTCGGGATTGCCTGCTTTGATCCCACGTAGGTAAATAAATTGCTTGAGAGCGGACTTATAAAGTCCGTAATTTTTTATCGACCACAACATCATCTCGGTCCATAAAAACGCAAACAAAGAAAAAAAAGGAACTCAGCCAATATGCAATATCAGCCATCTTGACCTCAAGTTTGGTCACTTAAGCATTTGTGCAGCTGCAGCTGCTCAAACAGCCTCATTTTCAACCCTTTTTCTCCCCAATTACTTTGGAGGAGGAGGGGAGGCCTGAGAACGAGATTGGTCGATCACTGCCGAAGTGTAGATTGTAAATGATCGTTGGCCGTTCGTGCAATGTTCGCTCTGTTTTCGTTCGTTTGGGAGGCATTACCCAGTAAGATCAGGTGGCATGAGGTCAGGATCTATATTTAACAAAATTGTATATCCTTGATTCACCTTACTTTAAACCGTACATCCAAACTTGGTTAACGGACTCCACGCCCTGATAATTTTGAAAAAAAGCCAAATTTGCTTGCAATGAGCTGTAAACAGGACGCTCGCCCACAATGGAGCAGTTTGCGTCGAACATGGAAGAGTCTTGAAAATGTCAACAAAGTAGCAATGGAAATTCAAGAAAGAAGCAACGCGCGTGGAAACAGAAATTGTAGAAAAAGAGCAAAATCAGAAAGTGAAGATCCGAGTGTCATGAAACAAGGTGAAAAAAGAGATTTAGAGGCCATTTGTCACGCTGTTAAGAAACTCAGTGAGGCGTTCGGACGAGTGGACCGTTACGGTCCTGAGGTGCCATGCATTCGACCAGTGCGCGAACTTTGCGGTAAGATAAGGCCCCAGCTTAACAACGAACACGGCATGTTTAACAGAACATTACAGCGCCTCTGTGACTCCAGTGTATCAGGACATGAGAAAATCACGGACTGCGCCAAAAATCTACAAAATCTTGTCAATTCCATTGCGAGTGACGAAAGTGATTACATTGCTAGAATAGAGGACATCACGCAATGTCTTGGAGAGCTGATAGGAACACTAGAGACTGTCTTATACTTGGAATACCGGGAAATATAACCGGATAATTCTACTTATCTCAGACTTTGATAAAACAGTCAGTACAGCGTCTATTTGTCCCCACAATTAAAACTGATTAATTGTAAATTCGTAGGTCAGTTGTGGGTCAATAACTTAGATGAAAACTGCAGGGCCGGTTTACTATCGTTTCAGTTAATTTTTGATTTTCATTTAAGTGCCTTGTGGAAGTGCCAGCTAAGCTTAGTTTATTCCCAATTAACTGTTAGATGCATAGATGACTATCTTCGGTTGAGATTGTTTGTTTACTGTGCGGTACCACCTGTTCATTCACAGTCACCTGCAGTGACGTATTTGACAACTAGGATGAGTGCCTTCAGTCACTGCAGAAATATTTGACTTCAACAGTACAACTGAAACTACAGCCTACTTTTGATAGAGCAGTAAAGATCAGCGACCTAGACTCTTGTTTTGCGGCAAAATCAATCTGAAAAATTGTGGTTTTTCATAGGCAATTCAAAAATAAAGCTAACTGTATCTTTCTGTCAACCGAAAAGATTTAAAAATCCCTCTACTAACGCATTGTCATGATAGCAAAATTATCATTTACATTTTTCGATTATAGCGTAAATAAACATAGTCACGAAAAAAAGAGCCACTGATCCGTTTTATGGTCCACTGAGCAACTCAGAAAGAAACTTTCCAACCATGGCAACGGTATGAAATTCTCTAAAAACGTTTATCGTTGGTTTTCATGGTAGGAGTCCAATCTGGAAACTAAGAGCAACACCTGTTCTTCTGCTTATGAAAGTAGGCAACTGAATCAGACTTAAACTCCCCGTGCTATTTGTTACTGATCTTTCCTGTTTATTTCGCCATCATCAAGCTTAAAAGATGACGTTCGATCTCCGTCTTAACAGAACAGGCATTGTAAATGAAGACATGATGATTATCTGCTTTCGTAAGGCTGTTACCACAACGTTGACTATGATCACAGCCTGAAAGAGATTTCAGGATAAAGATAATTTCGAACAAGCAATTTTCCAATTGTGTTTCGATCGACGGAAAAATCGCTTTGTCACTTTCAGCTTGTTTTGCATTTTACCACAAAGTATTGGTATGTTGTTTATGGTATGTCGGTCGTCATAACAAGAGAACACCTAGAGGCCTCAAAATAACCCCCACCATGACCGCAATAACAACAAATCTGTCTGATGATAGAGTGAAAACGTACAAAACAATTCTCAAGAACGGGCGGATACCATGCAGGCTATCCTGACAATTACAAAAATTTAGAATTAAGACGAAGTTTAAAAATCCTTCTGTTGAACAGTATCGTGAAAAGTCTCCGGTATCTTCTTCCTTATCTCGTCCCTAAAGACCAAAATATGTGAAATCAAATATGACGCTTGGTAATGGATTTTCGTAAGTCTTGAAGTTGTGGTTGATAGTGTACTTTGTGCTAAAGAGATATTTTGATTATCTGGCAAGGCACTCTACAAATATGAGAAGAACTATTTGACACGTCTTGAATTTACTTTTCTGTGAATGCCAGAGGGCTACTCTTTACGGAAGGAGGAAAAATTCTCGTTCACATCCTGCGAATAGGATCACTGAAGTGAACAGAACATATCTCAATGACCTACCAGCAGGTCTAATCCTGTTAGACTCAAGTAGTTAGCTCGTTGAATGGTTGTTTATTGAATCAAAGCCGGATCAGGTTAGGCTTAAATTGAGCCTTAATGTGCGGGTTCTCGTGAATGTTCTAGCGCTCTCAGCATATCGCTATCGTTATTATATCCCGTTCAACTCTTTCCAAAACATGAGGCACTGATGTAAGTTATTCCACGTATATCAATTAGATGAGATTCCATTTTTTTTTGTCTTGTTTAAAGTATGCTGACCTTTTATTTCTTTTTTGTTTACCATGACACTTAGCAACCTTAGATAACAAAGGGCTGAACGATATTCTACGAAAATAATCGCCCATTTTTTTCAAAGGTTGTCAAGAGATTATGGAATAAACAACAATCTTAAAAAAAAAAAGACTGGGGAAAGATTATGTTCGCACTTCCGAACTCATCATCGCTGGTAACTTATTCCCACATTGAAATACTTATGTTCATACAACCCAGTCTTTCTGTATTTAGTGCCAGACTCCTTAAAGACTTATCCCTCGCTCGCTTCACTCGTCTGCTCGAATCTCGCGCGCTTCTGCGCAGCACCAATGCTCACAGGCTAACAATAGCCAATCATGACAGAACTTTCATCCTTATTATTTTTCACGGCAATATTACGGCTCCATTAAAAACGTAATGCAATTATAATGAGTTAAGAGACATCAGGCTCCCTAACTTTTTTCCCATAGGTGCTTTAAAATCGCCAATCACGGTCAGAGTTATTATTTCACTAACTTATTAGTGCACGTTAGAGTACTTTTGAGAGGGAATTGTTTACCGTGTTGAGTATTCTACTTCCAGTAGGCTGAGCTGGGTCCTTACACGACAAACAATGATATAGACCAACGTCAATGTACAATTTTTAGAATAGGATGCGTTTTCATAGATTTAGAGCTAACGACTTTATCTTTCGGACATTGCTTCTCTGTTAATAGTAATCCTAACGACAGAATGCTTTATTTGCCAAACGTCCCTTAAGATTCATAAAATTGAGGTATCATTTCCTTCTACAATTGTCGTTTTCTGAATCAAGCCTTTGTCAGCCTCGAAATTTAAAAAAATTGAGTACCATTCTACCACTCTGAGATTAGAAATAAAGACGGCGTGGTTCCACCCTGTTGTTGCGTGTTTGAGTCGTCCAGAGTTATGACAGTTTCTGTTGTGTTGTGTGATAATCCCTTTAAGCCCCCTGGCGTCTTACAGAGCTCACAGTATAAGGTACGTGAAGTGACTCAATTTACTCTTGCCACCTTTTCGTATCTCTATTCAAAATGCTGAGATGAAAAATCACAATTTTCGTGGTACAGCATAAGTCGAGGTACTTTCAAATACGAGTTTAGCGCAATGAACTGATGTCTCTCAGCTTTATTTGCTCCTAAGACCTCGTCATAAGTTCTGTAAACATTTGCGTGTAGATTAAGGAACTGTTTGCTTTTCAGGTGAGGAAAATTTTCGAGTGACCTTATCGTCCAAGGCGTGGTTGTCTCTTTAGCTCTGTTAACGCCCAGGAGAAGTCAGTTTTTTGTGGCAAATCAAGTGCGTGAGATATTTATCACAACTCGGCTGATTAAGCGGAAACGGTGGGCCTTAAATTGTCAAACTCCTCGCGATTGCGGCTGCACCTCATATACCTGATCTGTAGCAAGAGGTAGTTCATTAGGCGGTTGATCGATATTTTAAGAGTTCGTGTGGAATCCTTCCAAGGCTGGTTGTTTCCATGAATTTTTAAACACTGAGTTGATATAACAACTTCTTGTGCTGATTATGTCGTTAGTAAAGGTATCATCACAGTCAGCGGACAAGAAGCGTAATCGTGGAGGTAAGTCAGAGAGATATATTAACTGCTTTCTTAACTTTGGTTGTGTCCGTGTTAACAATGTAATTTGTCTAAGAAAACACCAGGAAAGGAATTTGAGAGAAATGTCAAAATTTAAAGTTCTTTAAGTTTCGTGTTTATTCACCCTCTCATAACATAATGTCTCGATTCAAATATACCATGGCATTGTATTTTCTTCGTCATTGGGCAGACCAAACTCAGATAGGTTTGAATAAAAATGGTTTTAATTCGAGCGAAACAAATAGGAATTGTCACTGAGTTAATATTACAACCTGCTCTTATGCCTTGTCATTACTTTCAATTCATAGAGTAAGGTTTGGGGAACATCACCCGCATCGGGCGGGAAAATGAATACTTTTCTATAAACTGTATCTGCATTTCTCGGTAATATTCCTATCTCTTGGTTTTCAATCAAGTTTTTTACTATAAGTTATGACAAATTCTTTTTGTACAAAAAGCAAAAGAAAATTTCCGCTGGTGGGTAAAATTTTGCGTCCGTCTAAGTTCCTAGTTCATAAGCGTCTACCAGTGGCGAAGGGCAAAAGACTCTCAAAGTTCAGAGCATTATTGCAGCGTTATCACCATCTTTAAAATCATTGTTGATAAATTGAACGGTGAGAGAAATCCCGCCCTAAACCTCATTTCCCTAACCCACCAAATTAAAAGAATATATGATGTAAGGTGTTTGTTATCAGGCGGTTGACAATAAGATAAACTCCACCCACGTTAACCCGCTATTTACAAACAAGTGGTAAGGGGAGCAATTTGTCACAAAATTTGCGGCTTCTTAAGAATTCCCACACGAGTAAAGTAAAGTACAGCAAGGAACTCGTCTTAACTGAGGTAGAAAGGTATTTATATTTCTACAGCAAGGTAACGAGGATACAAATCCAACAGGTATTCTTATTGCCTCATTATGTCAATAATTTTAGTACCGCCTGCTGCAAGTTCGTTTTCGCTCGTAATCACTCTTCTAAACAAACTACAGTTTAATACATTTTCCAGCCGTTTCTTTGTTTCTTTCATATTAATCCTACATAATTTTTAATATCAATTACAGCGTTGTTTACACCTTAGTTTTATACTGAAGTTCTACTCACTGAGTCTGCCCTTGATAGACACACGTGATTA
The DNA here is from genome assembly GCF_036669915.1 of Pocillopora verrucosa. Lineage (NCBI taxonomy): Eukaryota > Metazoa > Cnidaria > Anthozoa > Scleractinia > Pocilloporidae > Pocillopora > Pocillopora verrucosa. Next base: position 9,516,409 of record NC_089320.1, on the reverse strand, counting down.
GTTGTAACACCTGTTACACGCTTGCACGATTTCACAAGCGACGCGTGATAGCGGGACAGCTGTTGAACACCTTCCTCACCGGGGACTTTTATTTCTTACAAATGACCAAAACCAGCATTATTGGTTTCTCTTTGTTGGTATTTATTTAGTTTAGAAATGGATCGCCTATCCATCAGTAGCTTGTAAACTTGTATATTCTCTTTTTCCAATTCAGTTTCCGTCTTTTAGTGTTTAGAAACATTTTCTTTTACCATTTTTTTTATAACTATAAGCTGAACTTAGTTATGATTTCTTCCCTTAAACAGTTTACCTCGTCCTGGACGCATTTATTCGCGAAAATATGCTCCGGAGGTTGTTCAGCTTTCGCAAATCAAAACAGGAAGACGATGACAACGCCGAATCTCAGAAAGAAAATGTTGACCCAAACTCTCAGCTTCAGGTCAGTTTACACATTTACATATTGTAAACTACGCAATCCTGGAAGACACTCATGTTCATCTCTTGCTTCAGGAACTTGAAGCCGCTCAACCAGTCATGAAAGCAAACCAGCCGATGTCGTGTATTTTGAAATCTACGTCAGACGTAAAAGCGATTAGAGAATCATATGAGGGCAATTACATTGAACCAAATGTCCCTGACTCAGTCGGTAAACTTGACGACAGAGCCGAGGAGAGAACTTTGGAAAAGAAGCACGAAATATCCGAATTGTGTTTAGTGTTGGAATCTTCGACGCTTTCTGATACAGAGAGGTATGGCCACGTCAGTTCTTTTACACATGATAGGTGCTGTGTTAAGCTTTCACCAAGCAACATGATTGGTTCAAATGCAAAAGGAAAAGCGAGATCAAAAGCAAATTAACAGGTGTATTTCAGCGGTCTGTAGTTTTCCACCCTTTCTTGTTTTATTTGATACTATTCTAATTGAATTTCAAAGAAAATAGCTGAAAGACTCTACAGCAAAAGCCTGTTCATTTTAAAACTAACCTGCTCTGCTCGTGGTAAGTATGCTTATGTTTCATTTTATTTCATGTGTCGTAGCGAGACGAAAGACAGTGAGTGTATCAAGGATGAACTCTCTGTTTTAGACGAATCTGAACGGTGTGACAGTTCAACATCTACAGAGGACAAAGAAGAGAGCGGCATCGAGCAAGACTTTGAACCAGCCATTGCGAACCAGACTTTAAGAACAAATACTGAGCAGTCAACTACAGAACTAAAACCAAATTCCGTCAGTCTGGATAAGATTGCCAATAGTTACCGGATGACTTTAAATCCCATAAACCTTAAGTCGCATCTGACACGAAACGATCGAATCAAAACATCATTGACTCGAAATTCTCAACGAGTGCCAGACGAGATGAAGCAAAAGAAGAACAGCTGTAACAGTTACCCTGAGAAATTTCCTTCTATTGTACCCTCCAAAGGGTTTCAAAGACAGTTTTTTCCTCAAAGAGTTCAGCATTCCAGGGCACTCTCCGTTAAACCAACTCCACGACAGGCCCGTCGAAATAAGGTCCCGGAATTGTTTGGGGACATAATCATAAAGGATCAACGCAGCGCCACGTCTAAGTATCAGTCTCCTATAAGGAAAGGTATTTTAAAATATCCCGGTAACTCTAAATCTTCGGCTGCAGGAGTAAGGTGCGCCGCAGCGATGCCGAAGAAAAACAAAGCTATGTCACAGAAAGGTATGTCTGCAATTCCTTGTGAAAAGCTTTAATAAAGCTTTCATGTTAGATAAGAACTCTAATTAGGAGGGTGATTTATTGATTTTTGAGGTGGGAGATACATCTGTGACTTCTTTAGCCAAAGACAATATACAAAATATACTCTGATTGCAAAATGGCGAACCAAGAAGTAAGGATGCAGTGAATAAAGTAGTTTCGTCAAACCTCCTTCCTCACTTAGCCATGCTCTGAGGAACATTACCATAATAAGAAGATAATTCAGCTATGTAAACAAAAGGTTCGTCTTTACAAGACTTTATCTTACTCTTTAAGTCAATGGCTGATCCATTGAAACAATTAAATGACTTTTCTTACGAACTGGTATAATGAAAACCTGTATAAGTATAATTAATAGGATTGTATACCGATTTAAGGGCTGTACCCTCCTTTGACTAATTTGTTACTGTGATCTTCATCCCTCTGACCACCCTGCAAGTTTCTTTTACAGTTATTCAAGCTTGATGGAGTCCGTTTGTTTGTAATCTTAAAATGTTCGTGCAGTAAACCTTGGTGGTAATGTATGTGTTCACGTGTTTACTTTTGTCCTGTTGAATGCGTCCAATTGTCTGCACGTACTCTGTACTTTGTTGTCCTAGTTACCGATGTAGATGAGAAATACACTTTCTCAGACATTGTAGTCGTTTTAATTTCTTTAAAAAAATTTTGACAATAAATATGTTTCATCTTGCCATTATATCAGATAAAAAGATGTCACTGTCGTCAGATAGTGGGCTCAGCGACAACGAAGGTTCCAGCGGTGATGAACAAAAGCGCATACCTGTCAAGAAAATCTTCAGTAACCAACAGGCTCTGCGGAAGAGAATAGATGATTTAAATGGGATGTTGAAGACAATGGAGCAACAGAGGTCTGAACTGCAGTCCGTATTGCAGATAGTCAATGACTGGACCGAGGATTTACGCGCGGTTAACAGAACCAATTTAGGTGTCCCATACATACGGGCTATCAAGCAGTTGCTGGGTGAGTTTTCTACTTTCTTCCTCCCTTCCCTCCCTTCCCTCCCTTTCCTCCCTACATCTACCCTTCTCCACTGTTAACAGGGGCCTCCATTAGTGAAGCAATTTGTTGTGAAACTGATGAAAATTTCTCTAGTATGAAGTTCTGTGAGAACAAATGGGAAACAACAACCAAAATGTGTAAGAAATTGGAAAGAATTACATGTTACACAGATCCTTGAGTTTCCCATTGGCTGTCGTTTTGGCTTGCGTGACGTCATATGGTTGGCACTGTTATCACCAAGAAACAGCTCTTTTCTTTGCCAAAGTCCCAGGGGATCGTACAGATATCTGTAGCATCCGTATAGCGTCACAATCGCCGCCAGTGGCGGCCCTCACTAAATTCCAGTTTCAAAATGGCATATATGTGTGATTCTTTCCTATAACATGTATTTCATTTCCTTTTATGCAAACAAAATTTGATTTTAAAGTTTATTTTTGATGAATCAATTTTAATTTCCCCCAGCAGTGAAGCTTTCTTGTAATAAAGTGGCGGTATCCATCAATCGGGTGTACTGAATTTCTATGCTATTGTCTTTCAACAGCCAAACAGCGCATTGCCTTGAGCAGTAGGAAAAGTGACTTTAATAAACGAATTGACAAGCTGAAGGACGCTGAAGTTCCCTTCACAGAAGAGCTGGGTACTTTGATTCAGCAGCTACGTCAAGAAGTCACGTGCGTTGTTAGAGATCAGCGAAAATACAGTGCAAGAAGCATTGAGAATATTCGTCAGCTCCAAGGAAGAATTATTGGAACCTGTTCGGCAATTCTAGCTGTCTATTATGAAGAATGACCAGTAAAACTATTTTCTGTAACAAAATGTGGTACGCACGGATCCCCTATAACACGAACATTTTGTAGATTTTTTTACCAGTACAGCGAGATATATAGCAATGATTGAGCCTGTCTGGCCGGATTTTTTAGACATTTCCATTTCTTATTTTGCGCAGTAGTTTATAGAAACTGATCAGTTTTCAAGGCAATTTTTTAGTCCACCCACATGTCCGTAATTTCTTCAACAATTTTGCAGTGAATTTAATTTTGGTTCAATAAAGATTACAAAATCAAAATTAGAATCTCTTCTTCATGAGCTGGAACTACGATTTCGAGTTCGAGGCTGTTATGCGAACCCCTGAGTAGTTTTCTCGTAATTTTGACAAAACATCCAAACCCTCAAATGTTTTTATGAGCCTATATAACACGTAAAAGTCCTCTTTTATTTCTAAATATGGATTCCCCCCCCTCCCCTGCGGAAAAAAAAACCACGAGAATCTCTATTGAACAAATTTGATTACATACTCTCATCAAAGTATATCTCTCAACCGATGAGAGATGTGCATCTAAGTTAGATCATTGATTGCTTTGCTATGGAGCAAATTTTAACACAGGCACGTCATTCCGTGTTTCTAACCAAATCTTTATGATACTGCAAGTCAATCGACTTCTTCTAACGTATTAGAGACTGCAAAATTACATTTGTACAGATAAAAGAAGTATGTTCATTCGTTAAAAGAACAAACGAACAAGAAGAGAACCAAAAAACACTTTCAAATACCATAAACTAACTTCGTAGACAAGCGAATTTATTTGTTCATGAAATTCCTGACATGCACAAGTAAGGATTATTTAGGCGTAACCATTTTCCTGTCCGTTATAGCAAGTTTACATTGACTCTCATTTTACCTTCGGTTTGTCTTCCCTTTGGTTTCTATTCTCTTCCTTTGTTCACCTTGCTATCATTTCGTGGCCATTTCTTCCTTTCTTTCGTTGATCCCTGATTAGTATGAGAATTTCTTAGTTCCTTTTATTTGCTCATCAAGAATGTATAATCTGACAATTTCACCATTTGCACAGGTTTTGTTTCTCATTGCAATCAAGAGAACATCAGCGGACAAATATTCAACCTGTCCCGTTTCTCCCCATATAAGGTAATCCGGATTCCGGAATCCAGGAAATTTTTGCTTGTGGAATCCGGAATACTGGGCATTGGAATCCAGAATCCCGCTAGAGAATGAATCCAGAATCCATTTGCTGAAGATCATTTTCAAATCGTCCTAACGGCTTTCATGCGCATCCATGCAACCACGATCATGCTAAAACGTAGACTGCAGACCGTGCAGACCATATAGAGTACGCTTTGTTCGCTGCAGAATTTTGACCGCTACAGCCCGCGTGACAACGACAAATTCAGTCATGACCTATCACCCAGTCGACTTCGATAATGAAATGGCCAAAGTTCCTTACTAGCTATTAATCAGTCTTCTAATCCGATTCAAAAATCTTATTCCTGGTAAAGTTCAATTTTAGCTTGCAGCACTTTCTTTACCTTCAAGTTCTTTGGGCTGTCTTGTGAAGATCCTGTTAATCATTTACTTCGTTCACACAGCACATTCCGTACCTCTAAATCAGCGTCACTGTCCACAAAAATAACATCTGCAATACATCTTGCCGTGTGGGGCTAATCTCCATGAGCTTGAGAAACTTGAGCCTGTGATTTTGCTTTGCTAGGTAACGAGAGTTCGATATAAACTCGTAAAATTTCGTCATGTGGTGTCCAAAACTTGGAAAAACGTTACCAAAAGAGCAAGAAAGTGGTGTAGACACTGCACAGCCTGCAGGGTCTGCGCGGTCTGCACAGTCTGCATGGTCTGCAGTATGCGTTTTATCATGACCAATGTAACCGCTGTGGAGTGCAGTTGACTCACGTGGTCAATGGGTAGGCAAATTTGAAGAGACAAAAGAAATTGTTTACGTGACAAAAGCAATCAAATTCCCCAGGGTATGCTTGGAACACCAACGTGGCAACGGACCACACGTTTCCAGTTACGACAAACTTTGAACAAAGATATATATATATATATATATATATATATATATATATACCTATGGGAGCCGGGAGAATTTTCGCTATTTAAACGTAAACCGCTTTCTTTGATATATGGCATTCAAAATAACAAATTTGAATATTTAATAAAACATCTCATCTCAGTGCGAATAAAATAACATATTACCAGATTTTAGGGTCAAACTTGAAAAAAAAAAAAAAAGCGACGGGCCACCTTAAACCTTTATAGAATCATTTTTCTGGAGAATTCATAGCCGAAGTAATGTAACTTGACTTGGTTAACCTTTTAAAGAAAAATGTATAGAAAAGAGGACCTGTTATTCTTGGAAAATTTCTGTGTAAATGCAGATCTTTTGCGATTTTGCAAAGGTTTAAGTATAGTTGAGTTGGTTGAACACCGTTTTATAATGTCGAACATCATTTCTAATTACATGTAGAAAAACAAGCTTTTTTTGGTCATAGTCTGGGATTTATTTGCGACATACACGGGGTAGTACAAAACGTGTATTTCAGTTTAAATTTTTCCTCAGTTTGGTTTTTGTTTAAAAGGAAAGTTAAAAAGTAATTTGAGAGGGAATCCGGAATCTAACACCTGGAATCCGGAATCCACAGCGTGGAATCCAGAATCCAATACTGTCCAGGATTACCTCACATAGGGTGACCCGTTCCAACTACGCTCAAACACTGCCCTTCCCTGGCCTGGCCTGGCTCACTGTTATTTTTCGTTGACGGAGCACTACTGGGTTTGATATAAGTGTCGCCGTAGCAACGTGAGAACGCAAATGCTGTCGGCCATGTTAAATACCGACAGAAAGGACCGAATGTTTACGATCGTTCGAAATCCATTACAGTTCCAATAAGAAATAATAGCGAGGTTATGATGAGATAACTCTACCGTCAATGAAAGCGTGTCTTCGTTCTCGAGATGGAAGCTGTATTCATCAGCTTCGACAACCGCTTACTACCATCGGTTGTGAAGGCAGTGATGTTATTATCCAGGTGAGAGCACTCACCACAAGAGTTAGACGTGCTTTTTTATAACCCACGAATTACTTGAAAAAAAATTCCGAGAAAAAGGCTCTGGAGAGGAAGAGGATATTCACGTTTTTGCTGTAAACTTTTGTTCCATATGTTTTCAAACTAAGAATTTGAACTAGAGTTAATGTATTAGAATTATTTAAACTTGATACGATTATCGGCATTGTGAAACAAATTTAAACGATACCTAATCACTCCCTACTCTGTCGATCCCTATTCCGAGATAATTTTTACAATAGGGTTATATATTTAGAATTTGTATAACTTTCTCTGAGTCAATGGATTCTGTATTGTCTCAACTGCACATTTATTCTTCTTTTGAATCATTTTAACGTGCGCGTCTCAGAAACAGTACCTTGTTTCTGTCAATAAAATAGTAAACACTTCAATTTAGAAGTATTTTTAACAGTATTCTCACGTTCATGGAAAACATTAATTGATTTATGTAAAAGGGATGCTTACATCCGGCTCCTTCTGTGTCAGTTGATCGACATTTAACAAAAAAAACAAGGCACTAACTAGTGCTTAGAGGAGCAAAATCTGCTGTTGCCGTGACTGTCCCTTAATTTCTCTTCTTAGTTCCAGAGACATTTTTTATCCATTTTAACTTATTTAGTCACCCAAATATTATCAGTAGCTGAATATTGGGACTAGCAATAGCTGTCTTATTCGTGATCAGCTGTTTTGTACATACCATGGTTATCTTGCATTGTGATGTATTTGACCCTGACTGTTTTGTTTCCAAGCAGTGTTCCAATGTGGAGCGTCAGCATGCTGTTATTGAATATGATGAGACAGAAGGTTGTTTTGTAGTACAAGATCTTAACTCTGCGCATGGAACTTATGTCAATGAGTGTCGTGTACAAAATGCAGCTGTTAGACTTGCTTCTGGAGATATCATTAGATTTGGATATGGTATCCTTTTAAACTAGCAGTAATTTGTAATATAAGGAAAACTCAGTACCAGAATTTCCACAGCTCTAATAGATGATTCATTATTTTTCCAAATGGTCCCCCATTTAGTGACATTATTTTTTAGCACAAGGGAGTCTGATGTTTGTAAAGCATAAATTAAGGCTTGATGAGCTTTTTTTCTGTACCCCTCTCCACACACAAATTTTACTTAAGTCACTATTTTTGCAGTGTAGATCACTTGTCTTTTTTTCCTATTTGCCACTCTATAAGATTACTTGCATGTGTTTGAGACTCAGCATATATATATATAGGACTAATTTTGTTTTAGCTGTTATGTGAAGCTGGCAATTTTGAAGATAAGCACAGTTATTGCCTTTGTTTCAGTAGATTTGTAAATTTTTTTACTTTTACAGTTACATTTCTTAACATGTGTGAAAATTTTGATAGAAAACACAGGATTTGAATTTCTTGTTGACTCCTCTGGTCCAGTACACTACCCAACTTTGGCAGTATCAAAACCATGGGAATCATACAGGCTTCGTGTGTTACCATCTCCTGTGGCATCAATTCAATCCGGGGTGGTAACCTCACTTCCTTACATCAGCACCAGCACTACCTCTAGCAGTGAAGGGATGCAGTTGTTTTCAAGCTCTCAAGCTGTAAGTTTACCACCTGGCACTGGGAGCTCAATAACAGAGTTAAGGGGAACTTCTGATACCAAGGTAACAACCTTTAGATATCTTATAAGGTAATAGGTACACGTTGGATTTTTTCTGTTTTTGGGTGATTTTTCCGATGAGGCTACATTGGATGATATTATGCCTTTCTTTCATCTTGTCAACTTGGCAGTACCTGCAAAGCCTCTTATTTTATTTTTCCAGGGCAAAAATATACATGAATGTGTAGTCAACAACTCTAATTGCTATGAATTGAATACAATCTATTATTTAATTTTATTAACTTAATCATTCACTTATTTAATTGCATTTTTTGCTTTGTAATTTATTGTACTTACGACTACTTTTTATGGCATTCTTTTGAAGTATTACTATTTCTAGCACTTTACAAGCAAAGATCTTCCTCAGGAGATGCCTTATGAATAGACCAGTGTTTTGTTATTAATATAAGTATTATTATTATTATTATTATTATTATTATTATAATTTTAATTTCATAAAAAAGGCTGTGGTTATTCATCATGGTGAATAAAAATAAAAGCTAAGTTTTTAGTTTGTCTCACGTGACTACATCGTGAGACAAACGAAAAACTAAGCTTTTATCATTTTAATTATCACTATTATAACAATCAAGATTAAAACAAGAACTGAGAATCTTTGTGCCACAAATTGTATTTTAACATGGACTGAAAGGTTTGTTTGCCAAATCAAGTCATCGGGTAGTGAGCTTATGCCTCTAAGCCCAGGTCATTTAGTTGAAACACTTTACAACTACATTGTCTATTACCCAGAGGATATACTGGGTTACATATAGAAAACATACTAACTGAAAGTGAGCTGCTGAATGGTGGTTTGGTGAAAAATTATCGGACAAACTGTTTGAAATGTCAAAAAATGTCATGTATCCAAATAAGATAATTTCAATCAGTAAAATTAAGAATGAAGTATTTTAATACTTGGCAGGCTAATGTCATGCCCCACCCACCCCTGAGGTCACGCCCCACTAGTGCTGGTGCAACAAAGGCACGTCCAAGCTCTGCTGGAAGGGAAAGAACTGCTGTCCCCCCTGTCACAAGAGGTGAGGAAGTGGAGAGAATGTGGCTAAAACAAATAAATAGGCCTGACTTTGTTCCTTTTAATCAACTGTGTTTAAGCAAAATGAGAGAAAACATGTTCAAATAAGACTTAACAATATGATCCTTGCTGGTGGAGTGCAATTTGAGCAACTGCAGGGGAAAAAAAACTTAAAAATTAAGGCTTAAATGTCTGAGCCTGTATTTGTTGAAGCCTTTTTCTGCAATTGCCTTAATTGCAGCTTTCATGTACAAGTACTTGCCAGGATCATTTCTTTCCTTGAGTTTCATTTGTTATTCAAATTTAATATTTTGCATAAAAATTGTGATCATTTAAGAAATAAAAAGAATTTGCTTTTACGTGTGGCAACAAACTACTGACTGATGGATGATCACCATACAATTTAATCATAACAGTGGAGTGTACAAGTAGTGTTCTTCTGTGTTTACTTTTTAGGTGGCTGGGTGAATGGTGTAATGCAGACAGCAGGGGAAAACTCTGTCCAAGAATTGGTATGTTTCTGCCCTTGATTGTTCATACAACTTTTGTTTCATGGACATAACTTAGTTTACTATAACTGAAATAACATTGTCTGGTGAATTGGCAAAGGAAGAAAACTAACTAATATAACACGTTCTGGCGAATTGGAAAAGGAAAAAAGCTGAATATGTCTTCAGACATAACTGAGTCCAAGTAACTGAGTCCAAGGCATCATACATGAAAATATTTTTTCTTTCTATTTTTGATATTCATGTAAATTAGTTGTTACATTATGTAACAATTTTGTCAATTTAATCAGGAGGAACGTCTGTTACGTATGGGTGATGAACTCAGCCGACTGGCTTCATATGAAGCAGAATGTCATCGAAAGGATGGAGTTATTGCTGCTCTTAGAGATGAGGTTGTTGATCTTAAGGGAGCTCTGCAATCCAGTGGTGGTTTAAGGTATGTTAAAAAGATGACACATCTAAATAACCCAGCAATGGATTTTAACTTCAAAGTAGAATTTCATTTGTTTTTCTTGTGTCCCTAACTATGAATCACAAGTTTGATACCTTGGGCACCTTTTTGATGCTTTATGGTTTAACACCTTGTCTACTGACTAATGTTGAGAAGCTTAAATGAATTGTGCCTTTTTAACAGACAAAACTACCATAACCTTGCCAGAAAGTGTAGAAGTCACAAGCAATGTGCTTTCATTCACAGTTAATATTTATGATATCCTATTAAGGAAATTGAAAACAATTCATTTTTGACCCTCAGAGCTGGAGGTGAGGACTCTGCATTTTCAAACTCAAGTATTATTTTACAACTGCGAGAGCAAGTGTCACAGTTACAAGGAATTCTACAAGAGAAAGAAGAAGGTGAAAAGACAGCAGCACAGAAGTTAGCCATGTACCAAAACCAACTTCATGCCAAGAACAATGAAGTAGCCTCACTGAAGGACCAACTACAAATGCAGGTTTGTGAAGGAACCCATTATTTCTGCAAGGTACATGTGTAAAAACGTGTCAACTAGTCACACCCCATTTACAAGGTGACAGACCTCCCCACCCCACCCCACCCCACCCCACCCCACCCCACCCATCCGTCACATCGACTCAGAGCTCTTGCCGCGTATAACGAGTTTATCACTTTTCCTGGTTGGAATGCTTGTCAATTGCAGGAAACTAGCCATGACAGCTTTGCGATACCATTTATATTTACATTAGGGGGAGAGAGGTAGATTTATAGTCATGATGACCTTGGCTAAAGCTCGAAATAAGTAGTATCTAGAGATTGAATGAAAAACATGAATGGAAAAAATACTTAAATGATTGATAAGTGGTCAACAAACTGTTCTTGAACAAGCCTTTACAATATTACCTTGTAGACAAAAGCTACAGGCTGGGTGAAAACAGATCCGAATGCCACCACGAACAAGATTGCCTCTTTACGCACAGAAATAGCTGAGAAAGAGCGTAGGATTGCCCAGCTAACCAACGACAATGAAAAACTGAACAAACAGAAAATGCAGTCCACCACTTTACTGAATGGTTTACAAAGAGAGAACTCAGCAAAGGATGCACTGGTTCACCAGGCTAAGAATGAGATTGAAAAACTCAAAAAAGAACTCCGTGAAAAAGATTCAACAATTTCTACGATGTCTGCGAAGGTGAGTAGACTTTACATGTTTTTACGACGGATACTACTTCATTATGAGTACAGAACAAACTTGTTTATCTGCTTCTGAAGTAAAAAAGGGATAACGGGAAGAAAGGTGAATTGTAGGGGGCTCTGGGGGCACGGGTTATTTCCTTATATTGACTAAAAAACTCTCACTCTGTGAGGAGTAGCTTGTGTGTTAAAATAGTCCCCTTGCTTGAGTAGTTTCTGCATCATACATTTTAAGTGTGCATCCTTTTATTTTCTCTCTACTATTGTCAATAGACAAGGTACTTAACAGTCGGAAATTATAATGACTGGAAATTTATGAAAATCATATATGTGCACTGCGGTGAACAAACAGATATAGGCGATTCTCGCAGCTATGAACACTACTGAACTAGTAGTTGAAATAAGACCTGAAAAAAATTCAGGCCCCTACGGGATTTGAACCCTTGACCTCTGGAAATATATGAAAATCATATATGTGCACTGCTGTGAAGAATCCAATGTTGGATCCAACATAATGACCAGCTCCTAGTTGGCTTGTTAGCTTAGTTGGTAAAGCACTGCACCGGTATCGCGGAGGTCATGGGTTCAAATCTGTACGAGCCTGAATTTTTTTCAGGTCTTATTTCAACTACTAGTTCAGTAGTGTTCATAGCTGCGAGGATTGCCTATATCTGTTTCTTCACCGCAGTGCACATATATGATTTTTATATATTTCCAGTCATTATTCACCACTTGGAAGGTTTATTTGGATCCAACATAATGACTAGCTACCAGTTGGCTTGTTAGCTCAATTGGTAGAGCGCTGCACCGGTATCGCAGAGGTCATGGGTTCAAATCCCGTACGGGCCTAAATTTTTTTCCGGTCTTATTTCAACTATTAGTTCAGTAGTGTTCATAGCTGCGAGGATCGCCTACATCTTTCGGAAATTACTTGTGTGAACGCGCGAAATCATACGCAGGAAGGCAGACGTACATTGTTATGGATTTCCTGTTTTCATGGCATCGATTGGCTTGCTGTTGCTGTGATATGTTTAACCAGCACGATCCATGTATCTCTAAGCAATTCTACTGAAAATTTCTCATATTTTTCAGCTGGCGCGACAGAAGGCTGCTAAGGATGTGGAAAAGGAGGCGCAGAAACTACAGCAGGAGCTTCATGCTAATAAAGCGGTAAGAATCCAGTACAAACCAAGGACCAAGTTTGGCCGATCGATTACTTCTAACAGCTTTTTGCCATCCCCAATCCATAGAAGAAACGCCGAGAATTTTGCAATTTCTATTTTCCATTTTTACTTTTTTTCTCTTGTTTATTTCCCCTTTCTTTTGAGTTATCTCTGACTTGCTCTCAAATGTTACGTGAGAACAGAATAGAAAATGGTGTTGAACTTCTAGTAAAATCTGCCGGTTGTTTACAATATGTAATGGATTGTTCTTTGTACTTTTGTGTTAATATTCTGTTTTTGTAAGAACAGACTGTGGCAAGTGATCATTTAGGAATGTCAACATACTCAAATAGTTTTGTTTCCCTTAGTTTCTTGTTATGCAGTACCGCCCTTATTTTGGTTTCTGTTGATGAAGAATATCAATGGCGATTCGTTCCACTTACGCTAATCAAACATTGTTTTAGTGAATGGTCGTTGCCACGCCGGTTTTGGACACTCAGTAACCGGGTTCGCTCTAAAATGACATCTTGACAAGTTTTGTTCATACCCATTAAGTCCAAGGTCTCTGTCAAAATTAAATACTTGAAAAGTATGTAAAATTAAATACTTGAAAAGTATGTAAATTGCTTTCTACATTTGTCCCCAACATTTTATCATTCGTATGTATGAGGGGGCTTTAAGTGAAGCTTGCTTCTCCTGAAAGAGCTCTGGTTAAGAGCTTAGGTAGACCATAAAGAACATTTATTTCAAAAGTACAATCGCATTTCTGCCTCTCGAGTCTGCTGTCCGCCAGCATTTATTAGTGCTGGTTATTTCAGTGTACAACTTTAGCATCAGGTAGACTTGAATTTTTTCGCCGAAATTCCGACTCTGAACTACCAACGTCAACAGACACCAAAGAACATTGGTGAATGATTTTTAACTAATAACGGTTTTCTATCCTGCTCTCAGTTTGACAACTTGCAACCATGACGTGCATGGATCTTTGAAATTATTCATCGGAAGTTGGATACTATATAAAGCTTGTCAAGCTGAAGCTGTGCTGGAAAAGTAGAATTTTCGTGAAAAGTTGCAATTGCACGATGATTGATTTTCTTTAAATGTTCACTTCTTTTCTTAGCAAGGTTTCCCAGATGGTTTCCTAACAGTTTCTTGACTTGTGTTAGTTGAAGTGTTTTGTACACTCTTATTATTTATTCCTTATAGAAACTTCAAAGTACGGAGAAGCAGTTAAAGGAGAGGATAAAAACCATCGCTGATTTGGAGCACGAATTAGAGAAAATGAGAGATCACCTTAGCAATGGGCAACAGGTATGCTGCTATGGAAACCATGGAGCTATGGAAACCATGGAACTAGGGAACCATATTTGTTAACACAGCATGTTACACGGCCGGTAGAGTGCTCTTGTTGAAGTTATATCAGAACAATATCCTTAGTATAATTAACTGGTCTGCTCTCGTTAGCTGTCTGCTTGACAGTGTGTGTCGACATTGTAGGAGAATGAATCAAATGAATTCACCAGGGAGTGAAAGGGTTAAATAGAGATGCAATTAATTAAAGACAATTAATTAATTTAAAAAAAAGCAGATATCAGCATATCCTTTAATAAATCAAAGGATAAAATGCAGTACATAAAATTCAAACAGGGTCATCACACTTCATTTCAGAGGTTGTAGTTGTACCCTCATGGCTCTATTTCTTTCTTTCTTTCTCTTCTTCTTAAGAGTGATAAAGCAATTCAACAAGAGCTGGATCACGCCAAAGCACAGTGTCTTGACGCACAGAGAGCTGAAAAACTGCTCAAGGTTGACTTTCATCAGTTGGAGAAAAGAGTAAGTTGCTAACGTTGATCAAAACCTTAATTCAGTTTCATATATCTAAAATCATCATTCACTTGGATGTTTATTTGTACCCAATTCATTGACCAGCTCCCAGTTGGCTTGTTAGCTCAATTGGTAGAGCGCTGCACCGGTATCGCAGAGGTCATGGGTTCAAATCCCGTACGGGCCTGAATTTTTTTCAGGTCCTATTTACAACTACTCGTTTCAGTAGTGTTCTTAGCTGCGAGGATCTCTTAATTTCATCTCTCCACCGCAGTGCAAATATATGAATTTCATATATCTAAAATCATCAAACCTTAATTCCTTGCACCAATTTTCATGTAAGATTGAACATGAAAGTTTGGAGAGTTTACAAACACATCAATAGACTCTACTCTTTGTTCTTGAAACACAATTATTGCAATGTTTGAAATGCTACTTGGTGTACTTGCAACTTGAAAGATAAATATTTCTTGGGTTTTCTATTAGCGTGTTTTTAATCCTTTTTTTTACTGAACATCTTGACTCAATACTATTGCCATGTTTCCTCTCGTAGTTTGATCGTTTCCGGCGGAAATTGATAGAGTATACATTTAGCGGTGGGATTCCGAGAACAGTTGATCATGAATTGGACGATGATGAACTACTTGATCACGTTAGACAGTTGACTCAAGAGAAACTTTCCTTGGTGGAAGAGATAAAGCAGTATGCCAGTTCAGAAAGCGAGGTAAACTGAATCCTATTACTTAAGTCAAAAACCAGACAACTTAAACCAGCAATCAAACTGATGAACCGGAAGAAAAAAAAATGAAAAACTTTCCAACTGCCTCGAGCTGAGGCCAATAAAAATAGTAAAGTCCTGACCGGTTATTTCGTGGCAATTTACCATATAATGTATAATGGACGAAATAATAATTTCTTGATTTAAATGAATTTTTGATAATGGAGACGTTCCTAGTAGAATATTGCTGCTGTAACAATAATGTTTGTTACTCTTGTTACGGTTTCAGTATTTTTTACCATTACTGATAAGTAGAGGATGCCCTTGCTACATGCACCCAGATTAGTAAAGCTTTATGCTTTAAGACTGAAGTTTCAAAACTGTTTTTGTTTTATCCGTAACGAAATACTAAGGTAATTCTCTGTATATTTCAGAAAACCTGCCATACTTAGAGTGCTAAGCTGATCTGTTTATCGCAACAGAGCTTGTCACGGATCATTAGTGCATTTTCAAAGAAATTTGAATCAGTCGTATTACATATATGATGTCTTGTTTTAGAAAGAAGCACAAGATAAGGATTTCAAGGATTCTATCGGAGAAATGCGGAAACATTTAGACGGCATGGCGGTAAGATATTTTGACTTCAGTGTTCATTGACCTCTACGTACCGCGTCAGATATGTTGAATATAGGGGTGGCAACCTGTGAGAAGAAGAGGTTCTGAAATGATTCAGATCACTCCGAACGGGGTGGGGGGTGGGTTGGTAGAGAGAAATGGACTTAAACCTGTAGCTGGGTGGTTTCTGGTGACGTAAGTAATGTTTTGACGATGTTTTGCATTTCTCATCTTTAGAAACGGTTGTGGAAATCCGGTCGATCATGTAATTCTCTGGAAGAAGAGCTTAACTTAGTCGAGGAACTAACAACGCATGATTCTCTTTCTTGGATTAAGGTGCGATAGGTTATATAACACAACATATCGATTTTACATTTGTTTGAAAGCGTGTTGCCAAAATTGCAACGGAGGGCTCCGAGTTCTCTCAAAGTCTCAATGAAATTCTAACTGTGTTGCTGTTACTGTGGGTAGGATTTCGTTTGTAAAATGCTGTCCGATGAGTGTGCTTGGCAACAGAAGGCGGAAGAAGCTTTGAAGAATGCAGCAGATGATTGTGATTCTGGTGAGTACATTGCACTTTTGCACCAATAATGTTTAGTATTGCTTTGGGGTCCTTGTGCGCCTAAAAACTTAAACCGCTCCGAACCATCGACCAAAGAAAACACAGTTATTTTCACGAATTTCAAACGATGATGTATTGGCCAATTTTTTTGTACATGTAGAATATTATGAACATTCGTCTTGACAGTATATAGAGTTGATATTTGTTTCGCATGTAATGTGCCTATCATTTGGGTTTCATTTCTTTTCAGAAACCTCTGTTAGCGTAGAAGATATGTGTCGTCAACTGCGAGATCAGAAGGAAGAATGTCGAAAGCTCAAGGGAAAGTAAGGGCGATCTATCCCTTAATTAATGAGGAAAAATAGATATAAAGCTGAGAGAGTCTTTTTAAGTTTAGTGATAGTATCTGAACTATTAACCGGAACATATTATGTTCGATTCCCGTGTGGAGCACTGAGACTCAGGTTGGTTCATCTGGATATGCCGGTGTCTTCGACAAAAATATTAATCTTTGAACACGTATTGTAAGGGTTAGTCGTGAATGTATGTGAATTAGTTTAATTTTATTTTTGATGTAAAAAGCTTCCACCAATATTGATATTGTATTCCTCATAAAGGGATAAGTTTCTATAGAAACTGTGGTGCTGCGTGGGAGGGAGAGTATAACCGAGTAATTTAGTGTTATCAACTGAGTTGATAACGTAAATTGGCCACCGTAAAGGGTTTAAAAGCTGACGTTTTGAGCGTTAGCCCTACTTCATAACTCGTTCTCATATACTTCATCATGATCTAAAACAAAGAAAGTTAAAATGAAGGTGGTAGTAAGAATTTCAAACTGGGAAAAACCTTGGGCCACAACATATGTACTTTTCCACTCTTGTGATGCTATTTCAGAATTGCTGAAATGGAAGAAACTCACCAAGAAGTGATGATTAAATTACGAGAAGACATGAAGAGAGAGGAAGAAAAACATATATCAAGGGCAGTGGCTGAGGTCAGGTCAGAAGAAGACGAAAAACAACATGAAATGATCCAGGAATACAAACTAAAGGAACGGGAAAGAATACAAGCAGCAGTAGATGCAGAAAGGAGAATCATGGAATCACAGCATGGAAGCGTTACACAGTTACAACAGGTTAGAAAGTTTCCACAGCGAGAGTGTTACTGCACGAAAGTGTGGGAGTTTATGAGCAACATACTGAAAACTGAGGGCGTATTCGTCTGCCTAGTTGGGTGCATTTTACATTTCCGAAAGATGAATTGTAATTTAAGCTAGATAATTGTAATTGTCCTTGCTTTTAGTAATGTCAACAACAACAGTCTTGGCAATTTCTTTCTGTTTACTTCTGAGTTTATGGTGTACGTAGTTTGCTTACAGCGCACACAGTATACTTTCCTGCATGAGGTTAGTAGCACGGCGCCTTTCTTTGTTTAATTGGGCACGGTCTCCTTGCAGCTGCTGAATGATCGTCAGAAAGAGTTGGAAAATCACCGTGTTGCCTTAGCAACAACCAAATCTCAATATGAACAAGCGAAAGATGGATTACAGAGAGCGAAAGAAACAGAGGTGAGTGCCGTCATTCACGACTATGCCATGAAGTTCTCTGATGTGTTCGTACTGAGCACTGAGTGAAATATTTGCCACTTCTCTTCTGTGTAGTATTTCTCAAAAGCAGGTCATGGTAATTTACGGTGTGTCAGTAATCTTAGGTAGAAACATAACTTCAGAATCTCCCACTTCACTTACATAAGACGGACGAAAACAGGAGTAGAGTATTAGAGAGTAGATTAGCCCATGCTCTTTCGGAAACTACTTTTTGGATAATTTTTCTCCTCTCGAGAATAATGAAACGTTGAAGCAAATTGTCGAGAGTTAAACATTCACAGCACACACACGCACTCGAAGTTAAGGTTCTGAAAACTGTTCAAAGGAAATAATGGATTTCACTTGCAGAAATCTATGGAACGTGAAGTCGCCTTCTGTTGCAAATCGCCTTCCTGGCTCCTAAGCACATGCGTGAGCACAAGATTAGGCATCAAGAACCAGTTGAAGAGCATGTGAAAACTCTCTTTGACAAGGATGACTTTTTGATGTGCTTTTCAAATGCCCTTGAAGAGTTAACATGTATATTGAAAAAGTGAAATTTGAAAACCGTTTAGATTTAACTACTCAAAACAATGGCGATTTTTCCACCAGAATCATTTGCGATCCCAGCTTCAAGAGCAAACCGCTGCGTACAAAGAACAGCTGGCTCGTGTTGAACGTGAAAAGGAGGAATTAACAAATTACAAAGAAGAAGAAGTTGCTTCTTTCAAGGTAACTTGGGTAATATAGACTTTCCATCAGTCCCAGAACTGATCTGTGTTTGCGGCATCACAGAAGAGCTTTACAATGCAACGTTATTTGATTTGGGTTTTTCTCATCACTAGTTGGCTTCCGCTTGCAAACTGTCATGTTTTAAATGTCTTTTTATTCCCACGACTTAACTTAAAAAGAGGAGGCCTGTTTAAGTTTGACTCCAACCGAGTGAAATTTACTTTGGCTTGTAGGAGCAAACTCGGCAACACGCTGTCACAATCGTGGCAATGGAAGAAAGATTGTTGCGTCTGACGAGGCAGAATCGACAGCTGGAGCAAGAGGCAATGTATGCCAAACAAATGACTGGTAAGTATTTACCTCTGTCAGTCATAATAAATTACCAACCAAAGCGCTAAAAATAGCGCTGCTAAATTTAGTTGCAAATAGTTTTCCGTACTTTTGATGACTCTGTTTTGTTTGTTTTCGTTGGATGCCAGCTAAAAGCATCATCGTAAGTGTTTGTTCAGATTATAGTCAGCATTCCTTGATTAACCATGCGTTGCATTTTCTGATGTAGTCAAGAAAAAAACGTTTTACTGTGCGCTTTTGTCATCCACCTAGTAGTAATTGCGCTAGAAAGCTGTTTAGACACGAAATCTAGATTAGCTCGGGTGATCCTAAATTGAACTCTTCGAAAAGATGAAAATATCAAATTGGTTTCAATTAATGCCAGGGGTGTGTGTGAAAAGGCTGTACAAGGTAGTTGTTAATCGAGATTTTCATTAAGGTGCCTACTTTTCTTATTGGTGAATGTGTTCAATGATCAGTGTTTTCACCCTGATGATTGTTGTTCCTGCTGCTGTTTTATTTTCATTACTGTCAATGCTGTGTTCACGTTTGCAGTCTTGGTACATGAAATAGCTAGTGTTTGATGTTGTTTGCATGTCAATATCTTGGATTAAAAACGAACACATTACCGACAGAAACAGTATCGAAATGTCAAAAAAAAAATTCTCAAAGGTTGATTGTGCAACGCACTTTATTTTCTCGAACAGCTTTGTTCCGATCATGAGGACGCTTTAAATGAATTGAGCGAGGAGTGATAGGCAGGGAGGATAGTAGTTTTGTTGCTTTTGTGTTCTGCTCTTTCAGCTGAGAAAAAGTGATTTGAATTTTTTAGAAAAAGAAAAAAACGGACATTCTTAGGATTGGGAGTATAGTGTGTACTTTGTGTTAGGAGTATATAAAAGTCCCACAAGTTGTTCATATAGTCTGTGTGGCTAGTGTGACTAAAACAATTCATGAGTTTGTTTCCCTGTCCTTATTACAGGTAAGAGCCGACCATCTTCTCCACGCAAAGAAGCCTCTCGACCCAGCTCTCCAAAGAAAGAACTAGCTAGTTCCTCCAGACCTCAGTCTCCAAGAAAAGATCCAAAGCCACAAACAAGATCAGTTGAGACGGAGACTGTGCCCCAGACTAGTGTAGAAGCCACACTTCAGTCTGATGTCTATAAATTAGAGCAACTAGTTTTACTTCTTAGGTATCTAGATATCTATACTCTAAAAGTACTAATATGAAGTTTTTGGAGAACTGGGGAAGAAAAACCTTTGGAAGTTTGGGGCTGTCTTAATTTAATAACAGACATCTCTCTTGCTTCAGCTGAATAATGTTCGAGTGTGGAAACAGAAGGAAAACAGCTGAAGTCTTGTTGACTGACAGTTGTTTGTTCTGTGTATTGGAATTCTTTGAAATGCCAACGGAGTATAATGGCCCGAACCATTTATATCCTCTTGATAAAACTCTGCAAACAGAGTGATATTCATTGTAACAGGTTCATCTCCTGCTTCTTAAATGTCTTCCATCCTTTCGTAAAATGATTCAGATATTGTTTTTGGTGAAGGAAAGTAGATAAAATGTTAATCTCAAACATGCGTACGCAACACATTTTGACTGTAATGCTTAGGATGTCGGAGGGCTCAATTATGATTTGTTTGGGGGCTAAATCGTTTTGTAATCATTTTCCAGACGTGAAGCAGCACAAACAAAGAAAGAAGCAGAGAGCCAAGGAGATGTCGTACAGGCTCTGAGGCGGGATCTTGCAGGAGCTGCAGCACGCATGTCAGACATGGCTGGTGAACTAAGTGACAAACAAAAACAAAAACTTGAACAATACGAGGAACGAATTAAAGAGCAGGACAACGAGCTGGAGGAACAGAGAAAACAATTAGTTCAGCTGTCTGCATTAGTGGATGAGCAGCAAAAAGAGATCAATTCAAGAGAGGATAAACTCACTGAACAACAAAAGGTTAGTGAGTGTCCGAGGGCTCGCACCTTTGTCCAGCTTTCGCTGATCCATCGACAGCGTTCAGATTGAAAGGTGGAATATATTATTTCTCTAGTTACCGGCAATCAGCTATCAATTTGAAAGCACTTGTATCAGCTGTATTGGAAATTTTCTAAAACCCGGTGTCTCCAGGTTTCATCCAGTGAATCCATGTAAATTCCGGAAACCAGTAATCGGGAAATTGCGGCTATGAGTAGTTCAATCAGATATTGTACAGTTTTGGTCACTGTTGCTGTGTTTCTCTTGTTCAACTCAGTTATTGTATTCACAGGCGTTATTAAAGCAAAAGCGAGATGCAACCAAGCAAGGAACTGAATTAGTGCAGTACAAGGAAAAACTGGGAACACAGATTGAAGAGCAAGAGAAGAAATTACAAATGATGGAGAAAGAGGTGACAACAAAACTGTCTAACGCTCCCTCTATTTATTGCGTTGCATTTGGTCTTCTTGTGCTGAGTTGCATGGGTTTTTTAATGTGTGTGTGTGATTGTGTGGTGTCCTTTTTTTTTTCTCTCCCTGCAGAAGTTTACTTTAAAAAAGCTTGCAAACCGATTTATATTAGCCCCGTTTATTTACTCTATGTCTGTCGTCGCAGGCAATGGTTGACCCAACGTCATGGTTTATATTGTTTATGTCAGCAGATTTCAGTGGATTTAACGTGTCACGCAATTTCATCATTAGATACGTGTAGCGAATCTTTGTTGCTTCTAAGCAAATATTTCATTCATTTCAAGATTTCGCTTTGACTTTCACTTTTAGTAGATGAACTCCGCTGAATTTCTTCGAAATCTAAGACGATTTTTACGTGACGACCGAAAAAGCATTTCATACATGAAATTTTATTGTTGTGCGAGTGAGGAAGGAGGATAATGAAGTACAGCTCATCGCCGGTGTTATTTAGACTGATCTTAAGTTTGCGTCCTTTGTCGTAGAATTTCAAGATAAGTGATTTACACGCCCAAGGTCTTCGGTGCCGAGGAGAACGACATGATCTGATTATAACTAGACAAAAGGAGGCTCTAGCGGACCTAAGAGATCGAACAAAAACACTGGAACAACTGAAACCACCTCGTAAGTGGCATGAAACACAAAATCATAATTTGTTACACATAATTAGGCTTTTAGGTGTTGTGAAAATAAACTTTTTCAGAACCGACACAATGACAATCACCTGGATTTGATAAGAACACGTGCTAAGAGATCAATTATAAGCTGATCCGCGGTTGAATACCTTCAAAGCCCTTTAATTGAAAGACTTTTAATCGAGTTTCAGTATGGTCTATTTGACAATTGGTCTGAAAAATGTAAAGCACGATGAAAGAAAAACATATAAACATTCCTCCCTATGTTGAATACAGATTTTCTAACTAATGTTGTTTCTTCAAAGTTCCAAGCCATGAGCAAGCTTTACAGCAGATTGTAGCTCTCAAGAAGGAAGTCAGTGAACTTAGAGCGAAACTGGCCTCTCAAGAGGAAGATTATCACAAGAGTGAGGGTGAAATGCATGCTGAGGTACGTGCTACAGACGCTTAAATTTGCTGCGATATGCTTCATTTTAAAACCAGAACATAGTATAATTTTTAGTTTCTGTTGGAGTTTTGTTTAGCGAAGTTTAATTTTTTTACTGAGATAGACCCACATTGCAAACCCTCTTTGCTGTTCTGGTTTGGAATAATTTTTCGAGGTAGACAGTGGATTATAAGGCCCTCGTTATAACACAACTAACTTGATGGACATATATAAAGGTTAAGACAAAGTCACTATTACTCCCAGCACACGTCAACGAACAAACTATTTGACATTTGTTAACCATGTTTAGCAGTGTTGAATACACTTCCTTTATCATTATTCATTTTTCATAAACATCTTTCATTTCTCCACAATAGCTGCGTCTTCGTCGTGAGCAAGCTTCAGCCAGCTTGGCTGAGACAGACGGAGAGAAAGGTGCTCATAGACAAACTAAGGAAGCGTTGGATCTCAGCGAGAAAACGGTTAGTTGATTTATTAGCAGGTGAAAGCTTGTTGCTTTACTTATTTTGTACGTAGATGATATAGTAAACTTCCTCAAATGCCTTGACACTTACTTTGCATATGCAACTACCTTTGCTTATTTATTTAGATATTTGTTTTTTTTTTATATATATATTATTATTATTGTTTTTGTTGCAGTGAATGTGTTTTGAAATTTTGTTGTCATGATGATATACTTCCAAGTTTATTTCGTTATATCTTACTGTTCTTAATGTCGTACTGCTTGTCCTAGTACCTTAAGCTGGCTCGTTCACTCGGAGCCCTTCTGGAGATTGATCCGGTCCCAGGCTGCCGCTCGATGGCTCATCTACCCGTGGAGGAACGAGAGAGATTGGAACTTGATAGGACAAAGGTATTCCAGAAACTGCAATTGAGTCTTTGCTATCTCGCCCCTGGCCTATGTTCTAAGCCTTGCTGTGTTCACGGGAAAGATATCTGTTGTGCGGTCTTATGTGAGCTAGGGCTAGTTATCAACTTTTCTTGAGGTGCTCTGTTAGCTTCTGACGAAACAACTGAGACTGTCTCCTGACTTACGGGCAATTGTTCAAAGACTTATAATTATTCCTAAGTTAATGTTCTGATCTACAGCCAATCCAAATGTATACCAGCCAAGTGGATTAAAGGATAAAAGTTAGGCCCACACGACAGGGCTGATTCATTTTATTTAATCTACCAAAGCCAAATAGAAAGAGGAAGCAAACGATTGTGTCAATTATTAGGCTTTCCTGGGGGTGAAAACACAAAGGTGTTCACACTGAAATACAAGAAAACATAAGAGAGGACGTGACAAGGAGCACGACAGTAGAACTCACAGATTGTATTTTGAGTTTTTACCGATGAGATGAAGTGATTCTTGACTGAAGAACATTTTTTTTTATTAAGTAACCAGACAGTGTTGTGATTTGTGCTTGATTTTGTGCACCGTACGTTACTTTAATTGCAGTACATACTATCTCTCCCCTCCCCCTTTCAATTGGATCGTACGCATTGTCCTATTCTCACAATACAAACCTAATTAATCTTTTGTAATCCGTATAAGATAAAGAGGTTGGATTGGGTAGGAGTAAAAAAGTTGCAGGCAACTTCATTGAGCAACATCTAACGTCATTCCATTTCTCTTTAGGCCGTGGAGTTGATGGTTTCTAAAATCCAACAAATGTACGAACGAATGGAGCGAAAAATCCAGTTGCTAGGGTCATACGAGGACGACCTTGTCCATCTTAGGTGAGATAAATATTCACTTCGAGGTTTTGAACGATAGCCTTTAAAACTTTTCTAAACTCTGAGTTCATCAACAAAGGTGAAACATACCTTTGCGTGTCTCGCTCTCGAGAAAAAAAAATGGCAACAAACTTTTCGCGCGGTAGGAACTCATTTAATTAAATTTCAAACGGGTAATTTCTCACCAACCTCGTTTAATACTATTAATATCCTAAACCGTGAATACCCCAGATAAAGAGTTGGTCAGGTCAAATCATCTATGTTGCGGGATCTGTACATCTCAATGTTGTCTTGTTAACGAAGAGATTTCTGCTTTGTAGGGATAGTGAGACTGTTGCTGGACAGAAGACGGCAGAGGCATCAGGCTTGAAGGTAAAACCTCATTCTAAGTTACGTCCTCCCTTGATTACATACAGTTTGTAGCCCTTGTTAAAAAAAAGGACCACAATGCCTATTTCCATATTAAGATTGCAACAACTGATATGCAGAGAGATAATTCTCTCTGAGGTGGTTAGAGATTTACAAAGTTTAGATTTCGGATTACTACGTTGAGCAGTTGACATGTTGTCACTGCCGTGACCGTTATGGTGTACCCAAACAATCGCAAGTTAGCCATATTTTGGTTCTGTCAGTTGAGCTTTGAACTCTTCTCATTCCTTCCTTCCTCCACCTGCCCCCCTCACCCCCCTCCCCCCCACTCCCCTTCCCCCTCCCCACACTTCCCCTCCCTTCCCTCTCCCCCTCCCCCCACTCCCTCTCCCCCTCCCCCCACTCCCTCTCCCCCTCCCCCCACTCCCCCTCCCCCTCCCCCCACTCCCCCCCTCGAAAAATTGAGTTACTGCAATTACTTTTTATTTCAAATTTTGCAGATGGATGTTCGAAATCGCCAAGAAGAAATTTCTTATTTGAGAGCGTCCATGAGCAGACTAAGGGAAGATTTGGATCAACAGCGGAGGCTAAATGTCTGTTTAAAGGAAAGAAAGGTAAGCTTTAGGTCGCAGAATTGACGGAAAAACAACTGAGCAACCCCTCTTTTAACTATGTTTGCCAAAACGGGGCCCAATGGTCAAGTACATTAGTTATGATACAGTAATAATAAACTATGTTGCCAGACCCTATTCACTTCACCACAGTTTGAATGGTTATTGGACAAAAACATAGGACATGTAAACGAAGCTTAACACAATTTAGTTACTGGACCAACTGACATCATGTATTCTCCTTGCTAACAGAAATTTGCGATGGACATGGATGAAAGAGACACAAGGAAGTCGACGCATAGTTGCTATGTAGACGAGCATACGCGTTATAAGGTAACTTGACTTGCGTAGTGCTTGGAAATGACCTTTTATTTGATAAAGTCAGTGAGGTCTTAACTTTAAGAAAGCTCTTTAAATGTTTTAAAATGCATTAAGCAAGGTTATCCGATTCGAAGAACTCAGTATGTAAACTTTAAGCGCCTTTGACTATTTCGCTTTTAACTTTTAGTATGCTGTTTTCCTATTTGTAGGAAGAACTCAAAAAGAAAAAGGCTGCAGAGAAACTGAAAAGGAAAAATTACGAAATAGAATCGTTGAAAAAGGTAATACTGCAGTTTGTCTGTTTTCTACTTTAGTTTAGTTGTTGTCTTTGTTTCTGTACGCCATTTGCAAGAAACTGATTCGGGGCAAGTTCATTCATTTTGTCAAATCCGTGTTTAGAATTATTTTCGCTGTTCCGTTCAAATATACTTGATTATTATATGTAAGGTCAAAGTTAGGAAGCCACCTTCAATTTCAAATTAGTGCTGATTATGGTGAATTTTCAAGTGCAGAAATTGCTTGATTTGAATGTAATTGTCATAAATGTGAAGTACACCATGTAACACTCCGAACACTGAATACTGAAGGCGAACATCTTTCGTACACACCAAATCACCCTCTGCGAGAATGATTATTAAAGCGTCTAATAAGGACTTCTGTTCCCAGAGAGAAAAAGATTAATACGCCTTTTCGTTTGCGAATGTTGAAGAGCCTCTCTTGTCCTTGCGTCATTATTTTTCTGCTACACTGTATCATTATATTTACTACTGATTTATTACAGGAATTGATGTCCGCTGACCGAGAATTGAACGAGACCGCTGTCAAGTTGCAACTGCTGGAGTCAACTCGGGTAAGTACTGCCGGCTCAGTTGTGCCCCACGGTTCATCTCTGTTCAATTTTTTGTAAAATTGTTCTTACCATGTCACATTGGCGAGAAGTGCGTGTTACAGCTATCTCTGAGAGAAATTAAGATTTTAAGCATATGAGATTACAAGCGAGGAACAAGAAGGAGGAATTCCACCGCTCATTTCCTCGGCTCCTGTGGTTTATTTCCATCTGTATTGCCACCTCATAGAACGGCACAGTGACCCTCATCCAAAGTGATCCAAAGTGACCCTCAAAGTGTGGGACAGGGTTGTAATTGTACGAGAAAACTTAATATTGATGGTTTTATGCTGAGGTGTACGTGGTGGCAACAGGTAAGTGAATGGTTTGGATTAAAGATTAACAAGAGAGACATCATAGAGAGACCCGAGAGAAATGTGGCATTGTCTTAGCAAGGGAACATCTCTTAAACATCATTTGTGTTCTGTTTCAGAATTTGACAAGTGCTCGAAGCGCTCAGAGTGAGGACAGCGCTATTTTGGACTATGATGAATAACGATCACACTAACTCTGATACGACGTCATGTTGTCCTGGTTCCCGTCGTAAAATGCCTCCTCTAGAACGATTGAGGCAATCCTGAATAAATTACTAATTGCAGGAGACACTACGCGGGGTATTGAATGATATAACATCTCGAAATCTAAGCGCAAGACAAGTAGCTCGAGTGGCCAGTTGGTTTTTTTATGGATGGTGCTATCGCCTGCAGGCGTACAAGCCTTACAGAGAATAGAATAATCCTTAGAGACATCACTCGCTAACGCAGGTCTGCCGCTTATCCTAAGCGGTTCCAAGAGCAGAAATACTCGGCCACCCGGGCTATAAGACAAGTTATTGTGTGACACAGTCATTATTAAGATATCTGACCAAGATTCTGCGAACCGGTAGACTTAGGTAAACAAAATTGAATGTTAACATTTTCGAACAAACAAACAACAAACAAGAAGATAAACAAAATTAACCAAGTTTAATTAACTTCACTGTTTCCCTTTCCAATGCGTCACGATCATGACAAAACCCACCTGACTGGAAATTTTTCGAAACTAACTGGGACTTGCGATGTAAATACTTTCTATATTTACCTATAAATTCATTCATGGAATGTCTTTATTAAAAGCCTGTAAATTTTACAATCAAAATGTTTTATTTTTTGTCTTTTTCCAAACAAGGTTAAGGATAAGCTTAGGTTACCTATGTATTATTGTTCTCTTATTTATCTATTTATGTCCAAATGGATTTCCTTAAATTTTTTGGCAGTGTATCCTTGAGTTTTTAAGCATATACAACCAAGAAGTGATTGCTAATAGGAAGCAGGGGCGGCATAAGGTGAAAAGCCTTTCGTTCACGAGTTTGATATGGCCATTGACTTAAGCTTAAGCTTAAGATAACATTCTTCCAAAATAAGATAAGTCATCTGCGCAGCCATTAACAAAATGCTTGAAGTAAGAAACAAATTCCAAAATCTCAAGAATCGCAGATGAAAGAAACGTTCTTTGCGCTTGTAGTGCTTATCTAGCTTATATGTTAAGAATTGAAAAAATTCCTCGTGACTTTTTGTCTTTCTTGTGACATAAAGACAATTTGATACTACTGGAAGAACTCCATCAATGGGAAATCGACGTAGAAGAAAAAAAAAAGTGCTCCATTTGTCTTTAAAAGGAATTTCGCAGCCGAATTCCATGGCTAACCCGCCCAATCGTCGCACTAGATCTGGCCAGTTTGCACCATAGCAACACAAGGGTCTGGATAACTCAACGAGTTCATGCTCGCGCTAATTATATGCGTCATAATACATCGTTACATATCAAGCCCATCCTCTCTTCGCAACAAACGATCGCTCAATAAAGATAAAATTCCACATGAAGTTTAATTTGAGAGTGGAGGCGAGCTACCTTTCCAATGGAGATCCTACCAGATGACATTTGGCTAGAGGTTTTTACGTTTCTCACTCAGAGAGATCTGCTTAGAGTTTCACCCGTTTGTCGAGCGTGGTATCGCTTGTCACGTGATAGTTCGCTTTGGTCGTGTCTTGATCTTGAACCATTCTGTAGATCATTGCAAGGGGAAACAATACTGAGGTTGATTAATACTTTATTTGCACCGAGCGGAAAGCATCTCATTCTCAACAAGAACCTTGTAACTTCCGAGATGTTGCAAAGTTTGTTTGGAAATTGCCGCAGATTAAAAAGTCTCAGTCTCAACGACTGCAGGTTCCATTCCGCTGGACCTTGGTATGAGCTGACGTTTGATCAGGTGGAGACACTAATCTTTTTAGACTTGAGGAACGCCAGCGGATTCGCTGCAGGTGTAGAAGATATCTTAATACAAGCATACAATCTCAAATACTTAGGTAAGCACGTCATCTTTATGCGTTTTGTAATTCACTCTGTCATTAGAGGTTTTTGATCAAATAGGACTCGTGCTCTTGAGACTAAATGAGGAGAGATTACAGAGAAAAATGGTCACAGGAAAAGGGTTGAGAGAACTCCCCGAGAATTACATACTGATCATGACATAAGCATATATGTGTAGTTTTCCATCTTGTCGAGGAAATGACTTGTCAGGGATACATTCGGTTTGAGAAAATTACAGAGGGTTATAAAGTTGACTTGATCAGACTGTATATCTTCATTTGTTATGTTTGAACCTCTTGTAAACGTTTTAGGCATTCGGTTACTCTCACCGGCCAGATCAACAGTGAACGTTAAGCCGGCTAAGTTGCATTACTGTCCCGAAGCACCTAAGGATATGTGGGTGAAGTCACTAGCAAACAGATTGTTATAAGGCCTTACTGTAGCCCACGTAACTGATTTTTTTGCGTAGAAATCTAATTTTCATGTTAGCCACGTAAAACCCGGAAATAAACTTAAAATTCTGTTCAGAGGAAGTAAAACATAAAACAAATAAAGGAAGATACCATTCGTCTTGTCACGAGCTTAGGACAAAGGAAAAAATTTGGTTCCACACGAGGAGGTGAAACACTAGACCCCGGGATTCCGCTCTCTGACTTATGCTATACCCCTGAGCTACAGAATAATCTGTAGCGAACCAGAGCCTTACTATGTTCATCAAATTGTTCCATGACATGGGAAAAAGACATCTTCTTGGTTTCTTCTTGATTTCATTACCGAGTGCAAAATTTACCATCTCTCTTACCTTATCTAATATTCAAAAACACGAGGAAGGGCCCCGCGCAATAGAACTATCGTTAGATTTTCAAGTGAGTTTCCGCTACATGATTGAAAAATCAAAGAAAAATGATTGTGGTTGCATTGCCTAGAGAAAATGATCAAGTTTGCTGGGTGTTTTCTCCTTCTTAGAGAAGGTGCTTCAATTGCAGATCGATGAAATAACATAATATAACGGCAACGTAGCTCATAGTAACAAACAAGTATTCCTGTTAAGATACCGTAATTTCATTATGTCAAATGAGCCTTAAAGAGAAAATCAATTTGTTTTACGTACCGACTTTGTAATGTTTGCTTCATTGCTTCATGCAGGTCTTCACTGTTGTATCAGTCCTCGACTGCTGATCAGAATGTTTATTACAAAGCACAACCTGCGCATGATTGACTGTACACAGTGTGACTGGGTCACAGACGACAGTATTCAAACTATTGCAGAAAACTCTCTATTTTTGGAGGCAATTTGTGTCGCAAAGTGCCGCAATTTACAAGGAAGAACGCTTAACATATTGGTAGAAAAATGTCCGCGTTTGAAAACGCTTATTTTAGAAGGAACACAGATAGTAGATGAGTATGTCAGACTAGTGGACTGGAGTCAAACAAACATTACCGAGTTGAATGTACTTCGTTGTTACCGCTTGTCATTTTCAGGCCTGTCAGAAATACTCCCTAAATTAAAGCGCTTGCGCTACCTCAAGTGCGCGCTGACCGACGAAGTCCTAAAACTCATTGCGAATGGTTATCCATTGTTGGAAGTTTTATTCCTTCATCGGCGCTACCCAGTGACAGTAAAATGCGTCAGTGATTTACTGTTCCATTGTCCAACTTTAACCTGTCTTGATCTTTCATCCATTCCTTTGGCTTTTGTCTACTTTGAGAGCTTTCTTCCCAGCATGCCTCGGCTTCGAATGTTGAGTTTTGCTGGCAATGAGCTTCTGGGCACTGAAAAAATTATTCGTTCGCTGGCTAGAAACTGCCTAGATTTGGAAGTTGTCTGTGTCAACTATTTCCATTCAACTAACAACTTCGAAATTGAGCGTGCTTTTGTGTATCTGTTACAGAGGTGTGAGAAGCTCAAAGAGCTTATCCTAAATGGTTTATTTGTTAGAAATTTGATCTTATCCATCAGAAGTTTGGCATATTATGTGTGCAACAAGGAAGATATATCAATAGTAGAGAATAAGCCCTTCTTTCTTCCCGGGCCCCAAAATTGCCTAAACAATGTTAAAAATAGGAAGCTTTAGTACTTATATAGCATTTATAAACGATAGCCATGCATGTATTGTTGTGCGTGGGAGAAAAATGTAGTTGATTATTTTTGTGGCAATGAATAGTGGTTTCATTGAGTTTCTTCACTCAGAGGGTCGATAAACGGTTTGTAGAGATGCGTGATTGTTCCAGCGATAATCTCAATGGAATCCTTACTTTCCTACATATGTGGCCTTTTCTAGTCTAAGTTTGCAACATAGCTCGAAAGAGACCTATCAATTTAAAACACATGACTGATAAGATAAAAGTAGAGAACACAAAAAGTAATTAGCAAATTAGTATGGTATCTACGTTTTATCAGGACTCAATAAGCGTGGAAATGCAATATGTGTCAACCCTTTCTGTTAGTTGGACTCCGAATCCCAACCAAACGTGGCTGATTAATTCTGTTTTCACCGGCATATCATGACAGACGATCTCAATATGTCACAGAATATATCTGCTGAGTGTGTCTGCACTAAACAACATCATGAAACAGTTCTTCTCATGGCAATATCTAACACACCCACTAATTTACAGGTTCTTTTCATAGATGTTGTTCATGGAAACTGTTTGATGCTTAGGAGAGAGGAGAGTAAATATTTAACGTTTTTGTTCAT
This sequence comes from Pocillopora verrucosa, assembly GCF_036669915.1. Lineage (NCBI taxonomy): Eukaryota > Metazoa > Cnidaria > Anthozoa > Scleractinia > Pocilloporidae > Pocillopora > Pocillopora verrucosa. The sequence goes on along the minus strand of NC_089320.1, from coordinate 9,484,948 downwards.
TCGGCAAACTAACAGTTAGAAAGGTGTTGAGTTTATCCAGGTAAGCGTTCATTCCTATCCGGCAATGTTTTTTTACTTTCAAGCTGACTGTCTACCTCTACACTGCCACTCGTTTTAGCAAACGTTGAATATTGTTATTTGAACGAAAATTGGATCTCCTGCACCAATTGGCACGCTGCTTTTATCGAGGAGACAAAAAGTTCAGCCTCTCTCTGAAAAAAAATTTGCTTGCACAACATAAATATCTCCTTTTCCTCAGCAAGTACCTAGTCATCGTTTATAAACTACATGCGAAAGTTTTAATCCACAGTTAAAATCTGCGGGCCTTTTTGTGCGGGGATTGCCATCTTTTGTTAAAATAAACAATATCCAACGCTGTTCATACATGTTGGCAGCACGCAAAACCGTAAGGTGTTCCTGATGACTTTCTTAATTTGATTTTCGTGTTGTGGTAGGACGCAAGAAAACACTCCTAATGAATGAACCCAAGGAAAGCTATAACTTTCAACAAAGCTAAAGATACAGTTATGCACTTCTGGTAAGAATATACCATCTATCTTGGATGAAGAGGTGATTGTAAGTAGACGATATGAGACTTTGACCCGATCACGAAAGCAGTAGCGAAGGTTACCGCCCAACAATGAAAACACGGGTTCACATATCGTCACTTCAATAGCGTGAACTAGCAGGGCGCTGTGATTGATTGATTGGTATGCTATTTATACTGATTTTTTTTCTTTTTTAAATAGATTTAAAGTTCTAAGGCGACACAAACAATTTTTTAAACATACCACTCCAAAGAGTGTGGGAGAATTAATTTCCGATATAACACTCTTGAGGATTAAGCTAAATAATTCAGACTGATCATCATCGTCATGTAAGCTACTTCAAACTTTATCATAATTCTGTATCACAGCCTTTAAAACCTGAGGCTTTATTTCTCAGCTGCTAAGGCAAGAGCTGGATCTCCACAAAAACAGAGACACTCATGAACCATAAATAATTACAAAATACAATTTACCGCATACTTAGTTCCTTTTCGGATTTGCCTCTGCATCCGGCTAAAGGCACGTGTGTCAAAGTCCAGTGATTTCAACTTTCACCCACTTCAGTTACGCGCTGTTAAAAGAAGAATGTAGGGGGGCGTTGTTTGCAAAGTTCAATTGGGTCAGAAGCTCAGCCTCTTCGCTAGATTTCATAATAGATAGAGGTTGTTAGGCTATATGAAAATATTTAGTCTAAAACTATTACTTTTCTTCGAACTAGCTCAGAATCCCCCCCCCCCCCCCAAAGAAGAGGCCACGAGGAGAAAAAAGTCAAGAGTTCTTGGCCTCTTTGTATTCGAAGAATGATCACATTATTGATTAAAGTAAACGTTGTAGGTCAGTGTCGCTTTAACTCCAAATACGGAGAAAAACGTTGCTAAAAATAACTGCAAATATTAAATTTACAAGTAGTTTAAGTATTGGTTTTGCACCTGTTAAAAATGTTAATATTTATATCTGGTGAAGGTGATCAGTTGTCTGTTAAAGAAGCACTCATGCTTTTCATCTTGCCGTTATAAACACTCAATATGAGATCTTTGTATTCAAAAATGATATTGCTTCCTAGTTTTTGAAGTCAGCTTAGTCGATACTGCTGTTTATGCACAGGGGCATAACCCATTTAAACTAATAAACAGCTCGTCTAAGGTCCTTAACCCAGAAATCTCGAGTTTGTTGTAGTCGGTAAGTTGACCTCTATTTGATTTCGCACATCATTAAATTAAATTTTGTTGGCGTGCAAAATAGCACTTGCACTCGCATGCTTCATGATAAAAACTTACTCTTGTCTTTTTTATATTTGTGTATGGGCTTCAACCACGCAAATTTACTGACCGGATGTTTTGGTGTAGGCCATCACTCGTATTCAGCTACAAATGTATTCCTGGTATGATAATAATACGGTTGATTCCAGTCAGAATACGAGTAACATATAGGATGTTTCACTTTTCTTTTGTCGTCAAATTTGGGAAGGGTCACTATGGAGCTGCTGATGGTAAATGACAGAATAATTAAAAAGATGGAGTGGACACGATGTCTTGATCTGTGTTACAAACAGCCATAAATAGATTAAGAGTGATGTTGGCATTCCCATTTCTGAGAGTATCGGCTGTGCCCTGTTAAGAGCTTCTGTTGCTAAATATATCATTCGAAAATGAAACAAGATTAGAGCAGCAGACGCAAACGAAACATTGGAGCTGGAATAGAGCTGATTGAACTATTGCCTCCAAGGGTAATTTCAAGGTTAGTACCACCGATGGTTAACATAGGCAAGTATTCTTTGAGTAAGATTTTATAAGGGTTCAAGGGATACCGTTTTTTTCTTTTATGGAAGGTTTTTTTGACACAATATTGATTATCTGGAACTTTTAGGATCGCTAAGATTGTCACTTCTCCTTCCATCTTCAAATTCCTAATCCTAGTATGTACGATGGTTCCTGAAAATGTAATTCTGATTTACTTAAACTAAATGAATATTTGAAATACTTTGGAGTGTTAGTTGATGGAGGACTTCCTTTAGCTCATCTGAATTCGAAGAAGGTATAGAATGCACGTGATCTATTGGACACAGAAGTAAGATTGTGAGGCCAGTTGGATGCACGCATTAGACGGGTTCATCAATGATTGTCCTAGGGACAACGAAAAACTAACAAAAACTAAGAGATGCCAAACAAGAGAATAAGCAACACATGATAGTATGTTGGTACCCTATATCTCAGTTCTATTATTGAAAATTTTTCTGATTGCGCGTTGGAACAAAATTTTCTCCTTTTGGAAGGAAACCTTCACGATACGCTCCAAGATAAGGAGATTTCATGGCAATGTTAACCTTAATAAAAAAGAGAGAAAATCAGCGGCAGCAGCAGTCCAATTGGCTGACCTTGCCAAAGGGAACCATTCCAGAAAGTGACAATGCACGGGTGATTATATCTAAGTGTTGAGCTGAGGAATTATCCTTGTGTTGACCCATCTGAAGGAAACACCCGATTTAACTCCCAAAATAATGATGTTTAGCATGAATTACTGAACCTTCTAATATAAAAGCAAATATGAAAGCTACCTAATATTTATCCAAAAATATAACTAGTCTTGGATATTGTTTAATCACAACATAAATTGGAAGTTTGCGACGTCACAGAGGCCTTTTTATGACTAACTAGAGTTGAACGCACTCATTTGGTGTTCTGTCTATAGCCGCCAGCAGTTTCTCTTCACCGCATCAATTAATTTCCCGAAAAACACTGGAAGGTGTTTCGTGAGGGTAAGACGTTTGAATGAAAGAAGGTTTAAAATCGCTCTCAATAGTTTACATAACAGAAAAAAACGTTTTTGACTTTTTTTGCAAATAAAGAGTTGCAGCTTCGTATACATGGTCAAAATGTTGAATTCTTTTTAAGATACGACACAGTGAATCTGAAAATGTTTTAACTCTCTTTGCTTATTGCAGAACCTGGGAGATTGTGCGTTTAGCTATTTACCAGCGAAAACTAAAGAGCCTCCATACATCAAAAGACAAACATAAACCATCGAAATAGAGGAAGTAAAGAGGAAATCAAACAACTTCTGTCAGTTTATGCAAGATTCAAAATCTCACCCAGACCTTCTGTAATACTCAGAGAAAAGTAAAAGATAACGTTATTGTCGGACACATTTGATCTGGATATCGTGTCCCCGTGGCTGTTCGACCGACTGTCTGTGTCGAGTTATTTTGAGATAGACACAGTTCCGAGAGAAGATGTATCCTCCGCTACCCCTGGCTATTAAATCAGTGCTTATTGTGGAGGCTTGTCTTATCGTCGCTTTCAACAGTATAATATGGTTCCTTTTCTTAAAGCGTCGTCACTTGCGAAACAAGTCTAACTATTTTATTGCTTCCTTATCTGCTTCGCACCTCCTCATTGGGCTGTTCGCTGTGCCTTGCTATGTATCATCCAGGAGAAAAACTAGATCTTCACTTACAATGTGCACAGAAGTGTTTTACTATTTCCTTTGTTCCTCTATTCTCAATTTGTACCTGGTTACTTATGAACGTTATTTATCGATAATGAAACCACTCTTCTATCATCGACGCATGGGATCCAGTTTTGTGGTTGGAGTGATCATTACTGCCTGGATTTTTCCAATCATTCCTATTACCATTGACACGTTATTCAGAACAAGAATGAAAATACATCGTTTCTCCGTTGGCTACCTTATTTATCACTGGACACAAACGCTTTTATTTCTGACAATATTTATTGTTCTCGCGGCGGTGAATATAGCCATGTTTCGAGTTGCCAAAAGACAACTGCAGGCAATACAGGCTGTACAATCCATGAACTCCACAATTGTTCGGCGACCAAGCGTTCAGTCTAGCAGACAGGAGAAAAGGACAACGTTTTTCTTTGTTTACATTGTTACAATATTTTTGTTATTCTGGCTTCCCAGGATTGGAGGTGAAGTATATGAGCTAGTCCATCACAAAGTTCTGGATCATACCAATCCTGACGTTATAACTTTATGTATTGCTCTTCTTACACCGATATTTGACCCTCTCATCTATCTGTTTTTCAAAGCCGACTTTAAGAAAGCCATGCGAAAAATGCTTCGCAAGAGTAATCGGCTTCAAGCTCGTGTGTCTCCCTACAGAAATACCCCAGCCGAGAGCTAAATGATTTAGGAGTAGTGGAGACAAACGCATTGTGGTCAGCTTGTGAACTTGACACTCATTAAAAATCCGGCAACAAAGATATTTTTTATTTTCGAAGTATGGGGAAAATATTTCCATTGCATTTCTTTATAATGCAGAGCTCCTTTATTTCCTCTCCGAAGTAGATCTGGGCAGTGGAGAGTTTTCGTGACAGGAAATGGACCTTATCAGCGCAAGGCTAAACGGCATTTGGACCCAACTTATGTCTAAAATGAACCGACTATTTATCAGTGGTGCAAGTGTCAAGTGTTCAATCCTTGTGAAGCAAATGAACCATGTCTTGTAAAACCTACAAGACTTAAGGCACACTGAACAGAAACTGTTGACTTAGATTACTTCTGTCTTATCTGAGAGTAATTGCGAATCTAATGGGTAAACGTACCAGTTGAATTGATGTATGCCGGCCAAACGTCGTTTAGGAACAGTTTACTAGTCAGAGGACCAATTTTATGGTGATTCTATCTCCAAGAACCAATATCTGGTCATGGAAATAACTCTACTCATCAATCTTAACCGCGAACATCTTTACGGAGCACGGAAATTCACAGAAGTTGGCCACAACCGACAATGCGCTGCTTTAGTTGTACTGAAAGACCTTAAATACCAACAGGCTACAATAAATCTTGCATAATGGATGTCTATTATCGAGAAATTAGATTCAACTGACTTCTAAAGACAGGGATCAACCATCATTTTATACTGATTGTCGTATATTTTGGCAGATATACATGAACTATTGATCCTAACAGGTCGTAAAATGTTCCTGAATATTATTAAAACCAAGTGATAACCAATTGCAGAGTAATATACAATCATTACCTGTCACAATCTAGTTTTCTTTGCAGACGCTGCAACGCGGCGGCTTATAGCAAAAACTTTATTCTTTCTGTGTGAGCAATACTCAGCGTGTAAGACCAGAGGGTATCACTTGCGCGCAACCTTATTTTTTTTCATACTATGTACCCAGTATAAAAACTATCAAGACGGCGTGCTGCCTTACGTGTTCGTGACTGCAAAATCATAAATAGATAACAAGTCCTTTAAGTATTGGTTGTTATGTGGCAAGATGAAAGAAAAGTTATTTCACAGAGAAATAGTTCAAATTGACACTGGGAAAAACTGACGAACTGAGCTTTACTCTGCAGGATGAAAAACCCTTTCACACTATATATCAGTTACGCTTAAATAACCTCTTTCGTCAAGAGTTGGCTGTCTTTCCAACTTGACGGTAAAATATGGAATAAATAAAAAACATATACCAAAGCCACAGCGATTATGTAAGTGGCTATATATTAACGTGTTGGAGAGAACTTTGTCAATTTTATTATCGCGCGGCGAATCGTTTCTCAGGTAGAATTAACATCGATGTGAATGCAATATATGTTATGAGGCATATAAACTGCAGCCAATAGCCTCTCAATCAGAGCAGCACCTCTATAAACTTGGATAGTGTATACGATAGGGAGTCTTTTTTCTTCCAAAGTGGGAGCTCGAACTTTAAAGCTGTTCGTAAGGAGGGAGGTACAGTTGCGTCTAACGTAGTCCTGACGAGTTTTCTTGTCACTCCGTGGTAGGTTACCTCTCTTGTAACGCCTCCATATTTTTTGAAGCAGCTTGTAAGGAACTGGAGCTTTTTCTTCGCGTACTGCAGTTGATATCAGTTGCTCACAGTCTGCCCATGACTCGATCTGAGCTTTAAAAATAAGATACGTGAATAGCATCCTGGGCTGGGTTCAATCAAAGCTAAATTAAGATCAGCAAGGGTTAGTGTGAAATCCGATCTCAGGTATGAAAGCTTTAAAAGAATATTCAGTGTAATTCTTTTCATCTACAATTTGATGCTTGGATACTCTAAAAAGAACAGAGAAAACTATCTGAAAAAAGCTTTTGAAGAAAGTAATAAAGAAACCCAGATTAAAACTTAACCCTGGGTTAGCGCTAATCGGCCTTCGAACTGAGTCCGGGTCAATACTGAAAGTGCTCTTGACCTTGGATGAAACTTACACTTTACAGCCGCAAACAGTCTAACAAAACGTGATATAACGCAGTAGACAGTCTTTTGCCACTTACTACTCATGCTATTCTCCTCTTCTCTTACCACATCAGGCATAATGCACAAAACCAGTTTAGGAACACAAAAACAAGGTAAAGTGGCAGCTTATCTGTAGGTAAGGTAAACGCGTTTTAGGGGATCATTCGCGATCAAGTTGTAAAGTAAGAATGTAAATGAATTGTTTTAATTCTTTTGACTCCGACCGGTAGAGGAAGGACTAAAAGGAGGGGATGTACGCCAGCTGACAAAGAAGGGCGACGGAAAATGAATTTAAAGTGGTGCCCTTACCATCTTAGACTACTAATGCCTATGAAGGAAAATATATCAACCAGAACATCAAAAGCTCAGTCTAAATGCAGCAAAAGCATATGAACCATATTCGACCATATTCGTAAAACTTCTAAGGTTAAGCTCCTTGTTTATTTATTGTGAACTCTGCTTTTGTATCTAATTCCCACAGAGTTAATGATAATTACAGTGTTTTCTTTTAGCCGGAAAACTGTCTTTTATGCACTCAATAGAGAGTAAGTTTTCAGAGCAAGAAAATGATGCCATGTCACTGAATAATCAACAAACAGCGACTTTTTCCAACCTTGGGAATACACTGATTGTTACATAGACGAGCTTGGGACCTCAGAGCAATCAAAACAGATCTTTGCGGGTTCGAGAAAATAACCTGAAAAGTTTTGCTCCCTTTGTTGCTGTTGTTGATAATTTCAAATGTTAGGTGTTTGTTAACCTCTCCAGGAACGAAAGTAACTTGTTGATCGCTTGCAGCCTTGAAGTGCTCTGACATAATGGCTGTTAAACTGGTCGTCGTGAAACTAAAAAAAAAAGCAAATAATTATGAAAAAGAGTGAGCTTTTATGTGCCTTACCATATTTTTTCAGACAATTTTCCCTTTGTAGTTTGTCGTCATCCAGACAATAGAACCGTCTAGCAAATGGTTAATACCAATCAGAAGTTTGGTTTCATAAAGAAACCAACGAATCTGAATTGGTTTGGGTTATTATTGCATGACTCTTGCGACAATTAGAACTACCTTACATGACTCAAGGTTTGACACCAACGTCAGACTTTACCATTGCAAACTTAGCTTATCTAACAACAGACCAATTTTGAACACTTTCGATCAATTTAATTTCATAGAAAATGTTCAGGTAACTAAAATCCAAATTCTTACCATATACGAGATTTTCGGTAATTTTCTCCACTGGATAGAAAATATTCTTCGCAGTGTCATGACTTTAGTTGAGTGCGGATTACTACTTAGTCACATTTGAAGAAAACAAAGAATGGCTCTGTACTGCTTAAAATTGTTGCATGCCCTGTTTACAAGGAATATACCAAAGGCCGAACCTTTGTTCTCCGACCAAGTTTAAATTGTTTTGTTTGTCTTTTTTTTTTTTCTCAACGGCGTGTTGATGTTAAAATGTATTCTATTTTCTTTAATGCTTGAAGTACCTTTCACCTTTTCGGAAACTCAAGTTTCCATTCTTTTGAATTTCTTCGTCACTCAGCTTGGTTTTAAGGACTTTGAAATTGCTTGCAGAAAGGCCTTTGGTGTTTTGCGCTGAGCCAAGTGTTAATCGCGTGTTCCTGTCCTGTGGGTAGACATTGGAGGATATGAGGACGTTGGCCATTGAACCTTTCTGATAGAGCCTAACTGTTCCAAACATTGAATCTATTTGAAAAGTAAAGGCCAAACTATCCAGGCAGCCTTTAATTTGCCAGTAGACTTCCCATATTTATGTGGCTTTTACCGTAAGATACCATCACTTGGACTGATGATCCAACTTCAAGGGACCAATCATACTCATCACTTCTGCCATCTTTCACTCCAGAGTCAAAAATCTTTAAATCATTTAAATCTTTGTGATGGCCACTGGTAGTTTTGAAGAGGAAAGACACAGTTAATTTGTTACACAGAGTTGGATTGCTAATACAGGTACCGTTAAGGTCTCCAAAGTCGATTTTTTACAGCAGGCACAAACAACGCTTTGATTCCGTCTTAGAATTCCTTCACAGTTCGGACGCCATCTGGAATATAACTACTTTTAAAGGACTTGTTGGCTGCCTGATCGTAACCGTACAAAGACCTGCGTGCGACAGGGTACATAAGCCAAGTTTAGTTTACTTAAAAAAATTAGAAGAAAAAGACATTTAAATGCGTTAGTTACTTTGTGGTCAATGTGAGACAACTGAAGCGCGCTTGGCCTCATGCCCCAACCGAGTAAACGCATCACTCGGTGTGACAGTCACAGTTGAATGGTCTGACCGTCGATCGAGGTCTATGGTAGCAATTTCTGTAATTCTCTTTAAGTCATAACCCTTTTTGTTAAACTGAGCTCTTTTTTTGTCTCTGATATTGTTATTACTGTCTGATAATTATATTGGCGGTGATAAGACTGACATTGCCGTGTTCACCTTCCGGTTGTGATCTTTGTCGTGATCTAGTTTTTTAATTTACACAAAAACAGTTGATAAACCATTTGAACGTGAGATTAGACCTCAGATAGTGTCCAGGTATTAGGCCTTAGCCACTTTACATTAGCTTAAGTCTACATATAACATAAATGTTTTAACTGTCGTCCATTCAAAAAGCAGCACAGTGATACTCGTGTTGACAAAGAAGCTAACACGATCTTTGACTAAAATGAACAGTGCCTACATATGCTCCAAATATTACACAAAACAAGATGATACAAATCTTCATCGCGTCCTTCAGCTTCGTTGATAAATAAAGTTTGAAGATAACCTCGTAATTTAAGACTTCCTCCGGATCGTGTGAGTCTGAACTTAATTAATTAATTAATTAAATTTTCTTTTTTACGGTCAAATGAGGGCAAATGCGAAAGCAGAAGAAGATAAGCTTTGGCGAGAAGGGGGTGCACCCGAGACACACCCTGTTTCGTCCACAGCTCCCATAGAAAGAAAGGTTCTTGTTATTTCTCGAGAGAAAACAGACTTAAAAATCTAACAATTTATAGAAAAAAAAAGCATGCAACAGTGAACTACAGTACATACTAAATCTCCATGTTCTAATTTTGTAACTCTTTTTGGAATTAATTAAGTATTTGCATCTCTCTTCCTTCCAAACCTATGATGATTAGCGATTCTCGCTTAGTGTTTTGTTATAACACTCAGGATGACTGCAATCATAAGAGGGCCTAATTAGAGAACTAGCGCCCTTTCCAAGGACGATTCATTCTTTCGTCAAAAGTAACAAATCAAATTGTATCTTAGAAATAAAAGGGGGAGACGATTCTAGTATTTATAAGAGGTTCTGGGTTAATAAGGGAATGGTGTAAATTTTTACTTGCAATTTGCATACCCTTCCCCTCTCCTTCTCAGCACGCCTTTTGGCCGTTGGCGAGGTGGATAGAATTGTAGTCACACATGCCGGTTCTTCGTGCCTTTTCTTCTCTGGGCACCACCCTGTTGGTTTATCCTTTCTTAGTTTTCGTATCAGTTTTAAATCCACGGTCTAAATGAAGATTTGAAGATAGCTCAGCCTTTTCCTTTTCGGAAAATTATTAAGATCTCTAAAAGCGATAGATATGTATAAATTGAACCTGTGCGCATTTATATGTTGGGTAGTAAAACGAAGCGGAAAGGCGACGTTTTAAATTTCATTTGGTGACTTAAATGAAGCTTTCTGAAATTGAAAACTGTTAAGACACGTTAGAAATTCTAAGAATTTTTAGAATCGATATGGTCATTAAGGACTGCAAATATGTACGTACCAGGTGTCCGATAGAATTTAGCAGTAGTTGTTAACTCTGATATACACTTATTAAAAAAGGGAAAAAAAAATGCTTTTGTGGGACAAAAAGGATCATGGACACACATCATTCTCTTAAAAAACAAATATGAACCAAAGGGGGCAACCGGGATTGAACCGGTGACCTCTCGATCTGCAGTCGAATGCAGATTGTTGGACAAAAAGGATCATGGACACATATCATTCTCTTAAAAAACAAAGATGAATTAAAGGGGGCAACCGGGATTGAACCGGTGACCTCTCGATCTGCAGTCGAATGCTCTACCACTGAGCTATGCCCCCTTCACTGTTCAATGATAGGGCTTCTTTGTTTTATAATTTGGCCGACAGGTATGATGGTTAACTGGTACCAGACATGTACAAAAAAAATGAAGAAGCGAACTAAAGCGGTAATTTAAGGCAAAGTCAAACAAAGCAGGAAAATAACTATGAAGAACACAACTGTTTAACATTCAAAAGCACCATGGTGCGTTGAGTTTGATCCGTGTCTTGCATTATCATCTCATATCTATCAAGCGCTGGTTGATAATGGTGATTGAAGTGAGTGTGGTGCAATTCGGTCTGTGATGATATACCTGAAAAAATTACGCGCGTCTGATTGGCTGAAAACGAGTGCATTTATCGTGTGACACGAATGCAAAGTTGTAACACGAGTGCAAATCAAATAGCGCGCGCCTGTTGCCAAAATTTCATCTGTCTTGACTTTCTGTAATGCATTTTTTTTTTGACAACATTATTTCTCGTGCAATTTGGTGAAAATAAGCACTTGTAAATTTTATAAAGACTAAAAATTGCACAATCCCGTAAGGCAAGTGCAATTTTGTTGTCTCTGAAAAATTTACTCGAACTTATTAGAAATAATGTTATTACCAAAAACTACAAATCATTTCGTCTCAGCACCTTCTTTCCGTCCATGATTATGCTGACGACACACAGATCTATACCTTTCTTTAAAACCTGGCTCTCTTTACTCGGAAACCTACCCCCCCCCCTCCCGATATCTATTGATTCTAATGTTGTTGGTGACGCTGTCGCGAAGAAAGCCACTAGAAAGTATCCGGGACCTTGGGTCCTGGTTTGATGTTCATATGCGGATGGATGTTCACATCGGTAAGATCTGTACCACTGAAGACTTTTCGTGGACTCTACAGCATCAGAAAGGTCAGAAAATCCTCTCTGCGCAATCGTCAAAAACACTGGTACATCGGCCTTTGTATCTTTGCACCTTGACTAATTACTGTAACTCACATCTTTTTGGTCTGACCAATTATCAACTTGATCATTTATAGAAAGTTCAGAACACCGCAGCTAACTATGGGGTGATTTTCCAGATTACGAAATTTGACCACATCACACCGGCTCTCACTGACCTACACTAGTTTCCTGAATCATTCAGAATTCAGTTTAAGTTTCTTCGTTTTGTTTTTTAGCCGTTAAATAATCTTAGTCTACTCTACCTTAAAGATCTTTTATCTCTTAAACCTGCCTCTAACTGTGCTCTTTTCTTGTCCACACAATCTCTTCTGTTTTTTCCACGGGTCAACTACCCTACACTTAGGAATCGTGCTTTCGCTAATACTGCTCCTAACTTTTGGAACTCGTTACCGTTACCAATTAGATCCTGTAGCAGCCTTGCTTCTTTTAAGAAACAACTCAAAACATTTATTTTTGGGAAAGCATTCAGTACTAGTTCATTATACTTAATGTGATGAAAAGTGCTTTGAATATGTGCATAGTTTTTAGCGTTGTAAACAGTGAAGATGACCGGAACAGAGACGGTGATGGTGACAGTAACAATACAATGAGCAGGATAGCGAGATTGACACAAAGAGTGACAACCAACAGTAATAGTGACCGAGACAATGGCAGTTACAGTGATGGACATAAGGACAGAGACAGACTGTGACAGACAAAGATACAGAGACAGAGAGAGACAAAGACAAAAAACATGTCAATGAAAATGACAGAGACAGTGACAGTGAAGTAACAGTCAGTGAGAAAGACAATAACTTTGACAGTGACAGTGACAGAGAAAGAGAAAAAGATGGTCACAGAGACAGACAGTTACTGTATTACCATCTCTACTTTTCTGTCAAAAACAGTATTATTGTTATTAGGTATTAAAGCTGAAAGATAAGATCCATATATAAAAATGGAAGTTTTAAAGAACAATTGGCAACCATGCATTAAGTAAGTATTTTAGTCTGAAAAGTTAAAATCAGAGACGCAAGTTAATGTTTTATGTTTCATATTTCAGTTAAACGAGAGTTGTTTAGAGGTACTATATTATCTCTTCCTGTGTTTTCTTTCCCAGCGAAAACCGGCTAAAAGAACATGTACATGTAGTCTTAAGGGTGAGCTAATAACAGCCTCTTGAGAGTCACTTACCTACCTTTCGATACCTTGAGTGAAGCTTTGTTCGTGTAAAGTCGTTACTTCAGCTTACCTCAGCAAATTAAATGACTTGTACGTAACTCACGTATATAAATTTCGAGGTATTAGAGGAAAAAAGATTCACATTCACTGGTGAGACAGAACCGCTGTTAATGACAAAACAGGTATTGGAATGTTCATTGGTTCCGTTGATATAAAGCTCAAGACAGTCTAATTTTGTGTAGAAAAGTGCGACAAGATTCCATCTGTCTCTAGAATAAGTTGTGTTCGTTACTTCCGTCTAGTTTTGCCGGCGAGCCACAGTTGCAACACCCATGTAATGAGAAAAATTGTTGTGCACATTGAAGCGGGGAGAGAGTTTTCGTCAGTAACTGGAATCGGATGAATGGCATCTACTCTTTTATTTTCTGCTATCGTTTCGCTGATTTTAAAGAGAAACGAGACAGTAAAATTCTTGCAAACTTCAGCATCGGCCAGACAGTTAGCTGAAAGTTGTCCAAGATTAATCTCTGCTCTTGCTGCTCTCCATAAACCATATAGATTTTCTTCCATGGAAACACTTGGACCTCCAAGGACTACTTCTACTTTGGAAAGAGGTACCATGTGTAACTATCTGCAAGTAAAACTGAAGTGTAGCGAGAGGTACCCATTCAACCTTACAGGGTCAGACACAAGGGCAAAATTAAAGAGCAAAGTAAACGTGAAGTATACTTCAATTTAGGTTTAAGTTTTTGGTTCTTCTTAAACCGCAGATACTCGAGTTATATTAAGTTTTATTTCAGGTTCCTCAGGAAACAACCAAACTTTAAGGCGTTTCCTGATCAGTTATTATGGCTAATGCTTTCTTAAAATGACCGCCCTAAAAGACGATGTCTCACTCGAATCACTCAGTTAATAAATGAAATTTAAATGTTCAAGAAAGGAACGCCATTTCCATATTTTAATGACACAATGGAAAATAAACAATTGACATTGCTAGAATATGAAACAAGACCATTGCAATTTTGTATGACGTCATTTGATCGTTAAAATTCTGCTTGAGTCCAACTGTTTCCTTTACTTTGTTTCACGAATAAAACACTAATAACCCTAAATTAAAGACCAACTGATGAGATATTTCGCGGATATTGTCACAACACTTGTATATTTACTTGGTAACTTAACGATCGCACAAAAGGTAACACTAAACTAACGAGAAGTCATTTTTCTTGTCAAATTGAATGCTCTATTGACAAGGAATAGTTTTTGTTGTGTTCATCAATAAAATACGAAATCGTGGTTTCTGGCTACAGTAAACTCAATTGTTTCTGCTCATTGAACAGTATTTGTGGTAAAGAACATTCATGATTTAACATGAAACACTAAATGTCACTTTGCAGTCGGTAATTTTTCAAAATTTTGCCTGATACCAAGGCTTCGTCTATTTCAGTCCCCTAAATAAATTCAAAAACAGGCATTTCTATTCTGTCCGGCTTCAAGTTGTACTTCAGACAAAAACAGTTACCATGAAAAGCACAAGTTTTCTAAATAGGTCTGTAAAATTGGAAGGCAATTTTTGCGATGCAGCATGGAAGGTCGATTACAGCGCTTTTCACAAAAGCTCAAGTCACATCGCCATTAATGGCAAATAAATATACATTGCTCAAGTGATTTGCTTATCTGCCACTGGAAAGCCAGGCTAACCAACTGGGCATTGAGGTTCAAATTACTTGCACACGAGATGGACAAGGGAAGAATTTATACCGAAGCAGTGATCCCTCTCCCCGGGACCCTTCTATGAACACTTTGTCATTATTGAGTAACACTTATATGACAAGCAAATCTAAGCACAGGTCATTTTGTGTTAGCAACTGAGTTGAAAACATAAATTGACCACCGTAAAGAATTTAAAGGCTGACGTTTCGAGCGTTAGCCCTTCGTCAGAGCGATTTAAACCGTCTTTATGGTGGTCAATTTATGTTTTCAACTCAGTTGTTAACACTTAATTACCTGTTATACTCTCCCACCGATGCAGCACCACAGTTTCTTTAGAAACTTACCCCCTTTATTCAAGTCTGAGCACAGTTTGTGCATGTGCCGCATGGTATGCTCACCTTCCAGCACTAATGGGTTCTTTGAAAAGCACAATTTAGAAGTGAGGTTCCTTTTGTATAATATGAGTTCCGGGCAAACCTGAAACACAATGTCGTGAATTTGGGATTGAGATTGGGAGGGCATTTAGGCCAGTGATGATATCTACACAAAGGTACGCTATTCAGAGAGATACGCGAGCAGTATTGAAGATTTTTCCCGTATGTACTGGCTTTATCTAAAGGTACTATTAAAACAGACCTAATTAGAGAAAAATTGAAAACAATTGCAATTGTAACCAAAGCAAACGAGATAGTCCGGTGCTGCCTGATTTATTGAGTAATCATGTATGTCTTCCTGTTTGTTTTTAAACTAGATGGATGAAGACACGAGGGGGAGGGGGAAGGGGGGTTGTGAAGACCGGAAGCCAATCAAGGGGATTTTGTTATATTGTTACTTAGTTCATAAAACAGCTTTGTCTGGAAAATCCAATCAAGCCATTGGACGTTATCAGTCCACTCACGAGTTCCACACATACATCAAATTCTAGTTACCATTGTTAGTGATATTTTGATAGAACTATGAAAAGTCTTCAAATTCAAATAAAGACGAACTGGAGGAGAAAATAATAGAAGGAAGTGAGTATTATTTAGTTAGGGCTAACAAGGCTGTTTCTATTTCCTTTCGCTCCCCAATGGGGTTGTATTTTCACTTACATAAGGGAAACTGAAGACCTTCAACGACCGGCAGTCCCAGTAGGCCGACCCACAACGGATCTCCATTTGATTTCAAAGAATCATAAGAACCTCGTTCCACGGCCTGCTACGGCTTAGTTACACTGAACTTAGAATCGCAACAGTCTCAATTTGAAATTCTTCTTACTGTAGATTAACAGTGACCCTTTCTATTACAGGACATTTGTGGCAGTTGGACTGAGCGTTCACCACGAATATTATGTAGAAAACAGTCAGAGACATTAGAAGACTTATGTCATTATTATTTTTTTTTTATCTCAACTTAGATGTGGATTGAACGGCAAACCCGGACAAATATTATCTACCAAACGTTCATGGAATGTATATAAAACCTCCTGTACACATTAAGCATGAAGAGGATCATGCATGAAAAGGCAAGGTGTTTCGTTCTTTTGGCAAAATTCACAAGTTCTCAATATGACGAGCAGGAAAAGTGTTCTAAACTTTTGCTGTACAAGAAAAAGCTGGAAGGACTTTATCAGCATAATTCAATTGCAAAGAAGAATCAGATAATCATTGAAGATGTGCTGTTTCGTATTCTTCAAATTCAAGAGGTTGGGAGCGTTGAACACTACCAGCTCAATGGCTCACTCATCAAAATACACGTCTTGGAGGATACGGATATTTAGTATCATCAATGGCATTTTTTAAAATGATTGAACAGATAACTTTTAAGCTTTCGTTCTAAACGTAGCTTTTAGAATTATTTAGAACTATTTAAAAAAAGCAGGAGGTAACGATATCGATATCGTGATACCAGTTCATGATATTCACTACCACAGTACCAATATCTTGAGACTGAATACAGTAAGCTATATCTTTAATGTAACAGAAATGAAAATATTCCCTTGCTATCACAAACCCTTTCTTGGAGAAGGTCCGGTATTCCTACCGCGATAACATCACGAAAGACAGTAGAATCCAACGAAAATGACCGAGTTTAAATGACACGAACACATTTTTGAGTGTTGAATGTCCTTGCTGTGTAAAATTCTTAATGCGATCATTGGACCACCCCGTAACTACTAAATTAGATTGTTTTGAAATTCTTACTTATGTGTATTATTCCTCTTAAAAACTTTTCCTTCGTTTTTACGACGGGGAAACGTGGAGTACAATAGAACTTTTTCTGCATCCATATCTATATGTATTGCTGCATCTATATCTAAAAGTCATATTTTCATCCTAAAGAAATCATTTTTGTTTTTATTTTCTCACGACTAAGTTGAAAAGGTTTCCTAGGACTCCATCGCCTTATTTCGACGATATTTTCGCGGCTCAATGGTGATTTTTATCGAAGTTGTTGCGCTGAGAAATAGAAACGTGTATCGATAATCTTTCGCCGGTCTACAGTTGTACGGTCGTTTCAGCAAAAGTCGACTCGCAACGAGTCAAAAGTGATTTTCTCGGTCACGGATCAAGAGTCGCTTCGCGACAGTCTAAAGTTGTTTCGCTTTAACTTCTCAATGAACCTGAAACGATATAAAGCAAATGTTACATTTATCCAGTCCTCCGCATTCAAGATATCCATCTGATGACCGTCTGTTGAGTTTGCTCAGTTTATTTAACTTGAATGACAATGAAATATAGTAATGTTAATAATAACTAAAGCCTTGAAATAATGACTTTACCTGAAGGAACAATATCGCCTTAAAAAAGCAAAATCGACATTAAGTTTCAGCGGTAATAGAATGTTAGGGGAGTAAAATCCCAACCCAAGGTTTTATACCCCTGAGTAAGAGGCATGTGAAAAGTCTGCACTCGAGCCAAGTGGTCCATTCAGCCGGAGCTACTGCCACTGAATGAGATGCGACTCCATCGCGCGTTACATAGACACAAACACAAACGCGGTGCTATAAGGCGGCTGCGTCCCCTACTGAGCCGGGAAGGAAGACGGAGTTATATAGTAAACAATTGGCTATCAATACACAGAACTATAATTAAATCATTATAATGACGATTACGAAAAAAATCACTCGCTCGATGAGCTTATGGTATACTTCTGCCGACTCTGAAAGCAAACCTCACCTGCTCCACGTCAAGTATACTTGGTATTCACCGCCACAACTGAAAAATTTATTTCTCCGATGCTGAAATTTTAAATGGTCCCAATTTCGACACTCTAGATTTCATAAGGCCACTAAAAAATTTAAGTACACAAATTTTTATCTCGCCACCCACGTTACGCTAATAAGAGTTTTTTGAAAGGAGACATATTGCGCGTCTTGAGAACAAAGTCAGTCTCGAATTATGAGATCCTCGCAGCTAAGAACACTACTGAAACGAGTAGTTGTAAATAGG
Source organism: Pocillopora verrucosa (assembly GCF_036669915.1). Classification (NCBI taxonomy): domain Eukaryota; kingdom Metazoa; phylum Cnidaria; class Anthozoa; order Scleractinia; family Pocilloporidae; genus Pocillopora; species Pocillopora verrucosa. The sequence continues at coordinate 9,466,860 of NC_089320.1, read as the reverse complement.
ACCTGAAAAAAAAATTCAGGCCCGTACGGGATTTGAACCCATGACCTCTGCGATACCGGTGCAGCACTCTACCAATTGAGCTAACAAGCCAACTGGGAGCTGGTCAATGAATTGGGTCCAAATAAACATCCAAGTGAATGAAGATTTTAGATATATGAAAATTCATATATTTGCACTGCGGTGGAGAGATGAAATTATGAGATCCTCGCAGCTAAGAACACTACTGAAACGAGTAGTTGTAAATAGGACCTGAAAAAAAAAAAAAAAAAAAATCCATTCACTTGGATGTTTATTTGGACCCAATTCATTGCTCAGCTCCCAGTTGGCTTGTTAGCTCAATTGGTAGAGTGCTGCACCGGTATCGCAGAGGTCATGGGTTCAAATCCCGTACGGGCCTGAATTTTTTTTTCAGGTCCTATTTACAACTACTCGTTTCAGTAGTGTTCTTAGCTGCGAGGATGTGATATGTAACCAAAAGACGTAACACCTAGGAATTTTTTGTCTCATGTCCTTTTTATGATAGCCATGAAACACCAACGGCTTACCGGAGACAACGCAAACATTGGGCAAATATTTTCTGATGAATCGATCGCCGCTCATCAAAAGGACGAATCCTCAGAATCCTAAGACCACCTCACTAGAGCCACACTCCAGGCTTATACTGCTATTTAAAATTTCTTTTTCGCGCAGGGGAAGGGTAGGACTCGTTCCTGTTCTCAAGTGTTCCAGTGTACTGATTTTCCAGAATTTCTAGAATTTCTAAAATTCTAGAGTCCAGGCTGTTGACGGTCATTGTTGGGCTAAATGGCGGAAGAAGAGTTTCCTGAGAAGTTAGTAACAGAGAGAATAGCAAAAATACATGAACTATTGGAAAGGTGCAGTACCTTAAAGAAAACAATAGAAGGTTTAACGAAGCTAAAGAAGAAGTTATTAGCAGAGTTAAAATTCTTAACATCCGTGAGTACTGACTGCCAACTGTTTCGGTGGGGAAATTTTATCTGTTGCTCGTTTTAATTTTAAAATAAAATTTTAATTTGTGAGGTAATTATATCGGTGGTCGTCCCGTGATTGTTTATTGAAAAGAATTTTTGTGGCGTCAAAATATATTTCCCCAACTTAACCACACCTGTAGAGACAGGGAGGCGTGTGTACAGATGTAAAAGAAGCTATGAATTCAGCGTGATTCGGTGCTGTCTCTTCGTCAACTGCGCCGCATACAAATAGTGGTGATATGTATAATTAATCATACTACTTTTCAACATGTAAACATCGCACACATACTGTGTATATATATGTATATGTATCGTGTGTGTGTGTGTGTGATTGAGCTTAACTCTGTAACTGAATACTTCAAGATGAACCAGAGAGATTTCATTGATTTATTGATCCATTTATTAACACTGTTTGAATAATTTTTAAAAAAATTCCACAGTTAAAAGGCTCTGAGCTGACTTTGAAGCACCCACACATCAAAAGCACCAATCTTTCATTCCTTGAAGCTGTGTTAGAGACTGTGGAAAGTGAAAGCAATGTTACTGCTGTATTCAAGCCATTTTCTTATGTGGAAAAAAGCTCAACACAGTCAAATTGTACTGTGGATATTGTTGGCAATAGTGGCTGCTGTTGGATTAAGGTCACTGCAAGAAATGCCTCTGCATTGCACAGGACATGGCAAGGTATATTTTTGTACATGAATTAAAATTACTTTTTAAAGTTTTTTTTTTTCAGGTCAAAACTCGAAATTTACTCAGCTTTTTATTTGACTATGCAATTAATTATTTTTAATTGTTTCTCCCTACACTTCATTTGTACCCCTAGCTGCTTTGAGCATGCCTTTTGACAGAACAGAGCACATTCAAGGCTTCTCTATTCGTTAAACACTGCACTAACTTTGCATTTTTCATGGAAAAGCTCAAAGCAAGTTTTGCTGAAGTTTGCTCTTATTACTTTGGCATTTAATATTGTACTTGTTATTTACTATATTTACACATTTATTTTTTAGGGCAAGGAAACTTTGGCGAAAAAGACATTGTCCAACAAGCAAAGGTGCTTACTGTCGTTATTATTTGATGCAATCTTGTGCTTTACATTTTCATGAACTGGAGTAAAGGCTGTATCAATTGAGTCAGATGATGATACTTTGGTATTATTTTCCTCATTTTTTTCAGGAATTAATAGAAGCAAGCAACCAACACCCTGTGAATTATTCACCTCCAGTTGTTATAATTTTATGTTGCCAGGGCATCACAGAATCTCTGGCAAGTGAGTTCATACATGAAAATGAAAAGGAGAATATAACTGAATCAATTTTGAAATAATTTGATATGTATAAGTTAAAATACTTTTCTTTTGAATGATATTAAATTTTTCCCAGGTTTTAGTGTGATTTATTATACTTGAAAAGCATGCAAACTCTTCAATTTATTTATACAATGGACAACAGCATGTCTTTGATATTCTCATTTGTATTAGAAGCCTTGAGAAGCATGGGTATTTGTGTCAAAGGAAAACTTTTACCTGACCCTGAGAAAGATGCTTTGGCCTGTACATGTGTTGATGACACATTCACAGATAACAGGATTCCTGTTGAATTTTATGAATGGTTTGTACATAATATCAGCATGGCATTAGCATTCCTTTGTTTCCTTGTGCGTATATAAACAAGTTTATCTTACCTGTCAAACTGCAAGATCAAATTTTTAATACAGGGAATAATGGTAATAGAGTTGGGTTAGGTCCAATTTATAATGGTAATAGGACAGAGTGGAATACAATTTGGTCTGTAATCATACAAGTGATGAACAAAATCAGATTAATAGAAGAAAACCAAATTACAGAAAGAAAAACTGAAAGTTATGTACTCAGTGGCTTTGGTAATGGCATCTCTGGCAGCTGAGAACAAGAATTGACAACTGGAAGATTTGTCACAGGCTGATTTTGGCCATGTACCTGAAATGTTTTCTTCTGCCAGTAAAGATCCCAAGTCAATAACTGAGAATTTTTTATTTTGAAAGTTATTCCCATTGTTTGTTTTTAAAAAGTTTCAACACATTTTTCTATCTTGAGCCTCAGTGCCAATGCACTTTACAACTTTTATTTGGGGATTGTTGATCCTTTTATTTTCATTCATTAATAAAGTTGACTTTTCCTGTCAGGAAAGGGCTTTTGTGTTTATATAATAAACAAACTATTACATGGTTGCTTGTAGATGTGAAATTTCCCTTCTTATGTTCAACTCCTCATCTCACTTGTTAGCTGTGCTTCCTCTCGAGCTATTGATTTGAACACTCAAAGAGAAATTCCACATCTATGTGCCCCCATGTATTATTCTCTCTTTATTTAAAGAGGTACTTCAAAATAAATGCCCCACAACTTTATAAATACTTAAAAATTTATACTGTGTTATTCAGAATGGATTGTGTAAACGAAAATCAATTAAAGCTCCTTCACAAGTCAATGATACTCAAGTTTTATAAAAAGTTAACCTATCACAGATTGAGCCAAACAGATTTAGGTAGTTATAAGAAAGTTCAGGATTTTTTTTAAAGATCCACTGAATAAGATTATTCACCTTTTAAAGTTATCTATTATTGGTCTTCTTGTGTATTTTTTTCCACTATGGTTAAATGGGGCCCTTATTAGTTTCAAGGGGTGCTCCTATGTAGTTATTTTATCCTAGATGTGTCATTAAGTTACATCTTCAAGTTTAGAGTTTGCTTTTTATTTTGGCAAGGCTAAGGAATATGTTGTTATTTAAGGTACCTTGAATGATGATTGGTTTGATTTTCATTCAGTGCTTCTATTAATCTTGACGTCACCACTATGATTGCTTATGTATCTGCTTTAACCAATGGAAGCTGTGGATTTATCTTCAAGGTACTGGCAGCATGTTCTAAGTAAAAGATTATATGCTTCTTTAGTATCATTGATTGTAATGAACTCTCAGATAAGTCTATCACTTAAGGATTCATTTGGTCTCTTTTAAAAGAATGAATTAGTCAGAATTCTCAAGTTGGAATTATCCAGTTTAAAACAATTTTTTAACTATAGCAGTCAACAAATGGAGTATCTTTTTTTCATTTTGTTCTTCATTTTTGAGTAATCTTGTTATTCACCTAGAGTGGGCTTTGAATTTCATGAGATATGAAAATTAACTTAGTCTGTATTTGACACCTAGAGTGGGCTTTGAATTTCATGAGATATGAAAATTAACTTAGTCTGTAGTTGTTAAAGTTTTTGTTGTCCCTCACAGACCTATTGCTAATTTGTTGAATTTGTGTACTTATTTATTTACTCTATAGGAGGCCATTTTGACCACACAAGCAAGAGAAGAGCAGCATAATCCAGTGCTTCCAAAGTTGAAGGCCTTCTTTAAAGGTCATACTACAAAAAATGCATTTGACTTGGAATAGTTTTTTTCAATAATGTTTCATGTTTTAGTCAATCAGTACTTCCTATAACCAATCAAGTTTTTTTTTTTAGAAATGCAGAATAATGAGCACCAGAACTTTTTGCCCAGGGGGAGCAATAGTGTTGTTCTCTGATCACCTTTCTCCCTTGTAACTGATATCTCTTGTAGATTACAACTCCAAAGGTTTCCAATATTTTACATAGCACTCTCAATGTCAGTTCCCTGGGGGAGGGGTATGCATCCTTGTTTGACATTGAAGCAAACTGGTACTGCATGTGCAGCTCAACAGCATTTGGTTCCCTATAATCTTAATGGGCCAGTATAATTCTTGATTAGAAAACTTGAACAGGGTGTAAGTTTGGTGTTGCAAGGTGTTTCCTACACAACTACTTATTTTTCTTTAACCCTTTAACTCCCAAGATCTCTTTAGTAATTCTCCCTACTGTCTGCCATATAGTTCTTGTAATGTTAGTTTTGAGAATTTGGTATTGGATCAACTAATCCCTAACTAATATTTTTCTTTATTCTCATCGCTTGTTTGCTTGATATTGTATTGATATTGTAAGGAGAAATTCTGTCTTGGTCACACATGGGAATTAAAGGGTTAAACAGACCAGCAAAATGAACAGATTGTGTCCCATACAGAGTCTAGGTTTGAACACCTTAGTAAGAGTGCCTCCTGCAGCATCTGTTGACAAATGATGAAACTTACTTGATTAGTTCTTCTATCACATACTTCTGTTCTAAACATCTAAATGTATTTTCGTTTGTGATGTCATGTCTTGCTTAGCTTTGAGGTTAACACATGCACCGACTTTCAAACATCATTTTAACATTCCACTGCAAACGACTTGAGCTGCCATTTTATTAGCACATATAAGTTCCCAACTCACCACCCCACGATTCTGTTACTTCTCTCCACGTTCCTGCGCTATCCACTCTAACTTCGATTGAAAGGTCAAAATAGTCTCTCTTTCTTAACCTTTGCGTCCATTAAGTGACCTTTTGTTTTCTGATTAACATAGGGAGTCTCGTAAAAACTAGATTCCTTTTTTGGCCCAAAGCATTTGCCAATTATCTCTATGACCTGAATGCACTCTATCGTCAGAGATTGTTTTATGAACCGTGCTTGTCTTGCCAGCTAGACAGCTGACTTTGCGAGAACGAACAGGAGTTGTGATTATGCTACGTGTACCTGAAGTGTAATGATGAATATGTGGATACAAAAGTGGTACTCTCAAGGGTATTTCCTGCAGTATTGCAACCTAACAATTTATTTCTTTGATTGATTAACGCATGTTAGGGAAAAAGTTATTCGCATGTCAGTCAGCAGTAAGAGACTTCGACGCCATTTTACAAACAATTGGTGGTCGTAAAGAACAGGAGCGGGCCAGGTACATGAACATGTATATTGTTTGAATTGAAATCAGACAAAGTACAAAGTGCACTGTCTTAAAGTTAACTTGTTGATACATACTTCCAATGCGTGTTTTGTTTTTCTGAAACCTCGGTTTTGTCGGTAATTTATTTTAAAGACAATGAGCTCTGATGCAAACAAGATGAAAAACGGTTATTATGACATTGTTTTACCTTTACTTGCTATTTCAGCAAAATTTTCCCAGGAAAAGGACGCCTAATCTTATTTTTAAAAAAAATGGATGGAATCTCCAAACGTGGTTTTATATGTCTCAGTGAAAACCGAAAGTTTACCAGTACTATCTATTAATTAACCGATTGTTGACTGATACCAATCTACAAGGCCGAAAAAAGTGCGATGCATTTTGTTGACAATTTTGGAACTACTTTAGGTATACAAAACTATCTACGGCGAGAAGTACGGATGAAAGATCATGAGCAAGCGACAACTATCGGTTTCGAACAGTGTGAAAATACAGAGTCAGTAGTGAAAATAGTCAACATAAGTCTGACTGTTAGTGTTTTTCAGGGCTCTCCTTGAAAATGTTACAGTTGTTGAAGATAATCCTTCAGAGAGGTCCCTTAGCGTGCGAACAAGTGGAAGTATCAAGGAACGATCAAAGGTTCCCTTTTAAGTTCAATTCAGGACTGAATATTTTAGAAAAAAAACTGCAAATCGTTTTCTCTCACCTACTTAATTTTGTTCTTTAGATTATCTTTGGTACTGGAGACTCGTTGAAAGCCATAACTTGCACAGCAAATGCGGCCTTCACAAGAGCAGCAGCTACTCAGGTATGACATAGCATGACTCTTTATTGAATTATACGCTAGCACATGTCCGTTGAAGGACAACAGTACAATTTTTCACATCCTAATCGCGGCAATTACAAGAAGACGCGGTTACTGAATTGTTTACGCTTTCAGTTGACTCGAGATCAAAAGGAAAGTGATTGAGTGTATGCCTGTGTCAAGGTATTTTTTTTTCTGACAAGTGCCTTTGTCATCCAAACTGCATAGGAGTGGGGGTGGGGCAGCGTTAGCCTCTTGGCTTCTTTGCTGGAACACAATGACCGATGTGTATCATCTGTATCATTATGCACCAGAAGGAGCATTCGCTATAACGTTGTGATAGATAATTTTGTTTTGGGTGAGAACTTTAATATTTTTTTACCATGGTCACGATTACTTTTCTCAATGTCGCCTGCATTTATCCCATTTACTGCCTCCACCTTCATTAGTTTTAAACTTTCATACATAGAAATGAATATTCTAAATATATTCCATTTTTCACTTATGTACAGGGAGTCGAATTCACTGTTTTCATACACGAGTCACGCGCTCTAACTGAAGTGAAGGAATGTCAGGCCACAATGGTTTATCCTGAACGCGATGTTACGTGAGGAACAGCACTCGAGATACCAGCATGCTTTGAAACCATGGAGCATTGCGAACTTACATGATTATGCCTGTCTTCTGAGTTCAATATTGGCAGAAGGAAAAGTTGCAGTTCCCGTTTCTTCTTTACAATTCGAGAAATTGCTTGTAATGCATGATAAAGTGATGACATCGCCTCTTAACGCTCAATTGCTTAAGACAAGGATCGTGAAGTTTGAAGGACTTCATGTTCTGTTACCTCGTCAGACTCTAAGTAAGTCAACTGGTTACTCGTCACCATGTATCTTTTTTTTTACAATATTTGATCATGCTTGGGGCATTTCAGATGATTATTGATATATTTAATCATGCTTTGATTATTGATTATATTTGGTTATGCTTAGGGCATTTCAGATGATGCTCCAGATGAAAGCACATCATCTGTGCTTAGTACTCGTGCTGAGATTTAAGGAAATAACAAAACAGTTTTCCTTTGACCCTTGTTTGTCAATTCTAATGAAGTCACTTCAGTTTGACTAAAGTAAAAATCTTTTATATGCACAGGATTACATTTGTTTGGAGATTGGGTTGCTATGCAAACCGCACTGATTAGCGTCGAGACTGGGCTGTCTAGTTTGTCTCTGTCTTTTCAAAACAACCTTATCCGTATGTGGAAGGTTATTGTACCTTTAAGTAACCATTTTGCTATTTTTCCTTACTGCAATAACTGCGAGTAAAATTCTAAGATGTTCAAAGGTACAAACCATGTGGTTTCTGAGATTGCGATTGGGCAAGAGAAGCCCGCTCAGCCCACTCATGTAGCCAATCAAACCACATGGTTTGATTCATCTCGTCTGCTCACGCAACATGTGTAAGAGGAGAAAGAAAAGCGCGAACGGGAAGAAGTTTGGAGTGAAATCGTTATTACATGAATCCTGTAACATTTCTGGAGTACGGTCTTTCAAACGTTTGAAAGTAATGGGTGTGACCCTCAAGTGAAACTGCTGAACATTGTTACGTGATGACAGAAAAATAAAACTAAGCCTTGTAGCCTACGTGTTCTTTGGATCAGTTACGCACTGTCGGCCGTAAGCACGTACATGACCGTTCAAGAGAATTTCGTAAGAGGAAGAGCAAACGTTTTAGCTACAGATGAGCTACTTTCAGCTTTGCCAAATCGAAAAGTTTGGAAATTTGCATTAGGCTAGTTAGGTCGACGTGGCTAGTAATACATGAAAGATGGCGTTACATTTGATCGAAAAAGAGCTTGAATGGCTCGATTTACATGATTTTTAATATTTTTCAAATACTTAACCTAAAGCGCCTTTCTTTGAGACGTAATTAAGTCACGGAGGGCGTATTTTATGTCTGTTCTGTTGGAACTAAAGAAATTGACTGCGTAACTCATGATAATTGACGCGAATAACCAAACACTTCAATTTGGATATTTTAGGAAGAGAAGAAAACAACAATCAACACCTTATGAGGTGTGAAGTTTGTAAACCCCTTTTTTACTCCAAAGAAGTATGAATGTACGTATTGCAGCTGGGGTCAACGAGAGTTGTTGTATAACATAATTAAACTCGCTCTGAATAAACCTCGTGGTCATTATATGATTCATGTAAGAGACACCGTTTAGTCCCTCTCTTACACGAGAGTTATAATATGATATTGTAAGAGTGCATCATCACGTTGCAATCCACAGGTTTCCAGCGGGGAAACACCAGTTCGTCGCCGAATGTGTTCGCTTTGATCGTCTGTAATATTATTGAGAAGGTGTAGGGTTCAACCTCCCGGATTTGCTTATTAAGACAACAGGAGATAGGAAATTCCATGTCGGTCATCATAAAGAAAAAGATATCAATGCACTGGTGGTCGCTGAAAACTAATCTAGCGTTTTAAAAGTAAACAAACAAACAATCCTAATTCAAAGAACGTCAACGATGCTGAATCAAGGAAACTCCTCTATGATCAGTTTGCCCAATGGAATGAAAATATCACTTCATTTTATCTTTAATGGAAGATGCCTGATGTTTTTTCTTACACATTCTATTCTTTCTTCAAAAATTAACCACCATTCTGGAGCTGCAACATCAAACCCCCAGCAATAAAATTGTTTCCTCCTCACTCTGCATTGACTGTTTCAAGAAAAATATTTTCACATCGGCTCAAACTAAAGCTAACACCTGAAGCTATCGTGGGATGACAGACATATCATAACTGACGGATACACTCTCTGAACACGTGATCTGAACACGTCATAAAGAGCGCGGAAGCGCTTTGCGTACATAATACCTGTGACAGGTTAGATATCAGGTAGAATCGTTTGCCGTCAGTCATACACACACGCCGCGAGTTACCTATGGTTTTACACTTTTGGACTCTTGATCAGACAATAACAGCAACAACAGCGATATAGAAGTGATCCAAGACGTTAGACAACAAAAGTTTGAAAATTTGGCATTGTACGTTACACTACCCATGGATTCTCCGAACTGCGATGGCTCGCGAAGCTACGAATCTATTTATTCAAGGAGTGGTCAGTTCCCCAGAGACAGAGAAGTACACCATAACGCCGCGTATGACCCAACTCACGATTATGAGGAATTACAAAGTGTAGGGGTGGAAAGTAAAGAAAAAGGCCCTAGACGTAAAGACAATGATTTATATGAACCAACCGGGCCTCTGAAGCAGCGCGTGAGACAAATCACTGAATGTTCAGACGATTTAAGCGCACTGTCAGTGTGCAGTGCAAGTGGCCTCCCTTCTTGGAAGAAAGACAGCTGTCTAAGCAAATTAATACTCTTCCTTATTCTTGCCTTTTCTGTAGCAGCGCTTGTATTAGTGATTTTAATTATTAACGGCACATTGGGTCCAAAGTGTGGCTGCAAAGATTTCAACACAGGTATGTTAAAAACTACTGCAGGGGGTGTGTTCTTATTTCATATTTCTTCACCCCCCTTACTAAAACGAAGAATACGCGCATGAAAATAAGTTTGCTTAATTTGTGCACGTGAGAGTAGCTAAAGCTGAATGGGATATGTGGGCGCCAAATTTTGTGCATACTTCCACGTACCAACTACAGTTGCTGGACACTATCAAATTGATTGCTATAAATGTCAAAACAAACTAGAAAATTGATCCTCTGAATGGAGTTGAGAAGGGATGCTCTTTGTAGTGTTCACGTGGAAAGGTCACTCACTACGAACTCATTGATACTTGCACATCAGTTTATTCATTCATTTATTCACCAAGGAATGTACTAATGTAAATAATTTAACGAGTCCGTGTATGATCTCGCTCCGGAAGTCTTACGTTTTTACGGCAATTTATTTTAAGACAATTTCTTTAGATCCTTCAGCGAAATAGCACCAAAGTCTACATAGTTCTCTCTGGAATTGATACATGTATATCAAACCGTTAATCGTTGGCTTGCCTGGGAGAAACACTGAAAAAAATGAACGGCGGAAATTTGTGGAATGTCCTTTTGGCGCGTAAACCCTACAACCTCCTGTACTTCAGATCAATGAAATTCGAAAGTTATACAATTGTCTCTTTGCTCAAACGTAGTTAGTGGAAGATCATAACTAAGTTCGAGTTATAAAGGTATAACCCATGACACCTTAGAAAGTGAAAAGTTTATTGTGTTTCGCGCCAGCCAGATTGCGTGCGTAGAGAGCGGTGGAACCATGAGAGAATCTTTGATAACGAAAATATGCCGCTATGAAAGGTCACATTCCAGTAGCCCGCAAACGGAAAGAGGAAAAAGACTGTTGATTCAATTTAGAAATATAAACGCTTTCTTATCTTCGACATTATAGCCGCAGGCGAGCTGGAAATCAAACACACTCGTATGGGTGGCGGCGTTCTTTCCTACTCTTTGTTTATTAATTTGTGATGAGCACTCAACCCTTTGGTCGCAGTTTTGCATTTCTATAGACAATGTTTATATTATATTATGTTGTAGGAAGGTGACATCACGAAATGATCCGTAACCTTTTCCTACGCTTTCTTCATCCGATTATTCTCATTCATTTTGAGTTTCTACCCTTTGACTATTTTCGTCTCAGGCAATCAGTATTTTAGCGGGAAATATTGATTGTGTCACAAGGTCACGATTTAGGCGGAATTTGAAAGCCGCATGTCTCACGAAGAAGGGTCTATTTACCCACATCAATCAAATACTTCAATTATCATTTCTGAAATCTGAAAAGTATCTGTTTCCCACAAAAGTTCGCATTTTATATAAGCCCAAGCCATTCACGCCAGTGTTGGCAGAAGTTAAATAGTGTTTCAAACCTTTTAAAATTAAAATGGGAATGATCAGTATTCCGTCATTTGGTCGTTACCTTGGACATTCAAATCTTTCGAATTCGCTTCCAAGGAAAGCTTACTTGGAATTTCTTTTCAATCTCAGGAACCAAGCCTGATACACCGAGACCAGAAATGCAGAGTTCTGTGCAGAGCTTGCTGAGCAGAATTGAGGCTTTAGAAAATGAGATGTCAACCATGAAAAGTAAAATGGTAAGATGTAAGTTAATAGTGCGGGTATTTTTTCCCACTTTCGTACTCAAAGCCTGATTAAATTTGAGCCGCGAAACTATTTTTAAGATGCTAAGCCTAGGGTTTCATTATGGTTAGAAAAGGAAGGCATGTGTGGGATCAGAGTCCATTTAGTATTTAGCTTGCATGTGATGGATTGCTTACACAGTATTTCCGTTGCCGACATAACTTTTCCGCACAGAGAACAGAACATACCTTCTTATGGAGCATCGAATTACGCTTCACCGGAGGTTGCAGATCTTGTGTGGCCACGCATACGAACAGCGGGCCTTTGTTTTGTTTATACACTTCATTGAATTTTACTCTATCTGACTTAAACTCAGCTGAAGACAAACTGTTGTCATTATTGAAGAAAAGAAATCTCATCACAAGTGAGGGCGGAAATTGTTGAATACAGAAAACGAAAGAGATTTTAAAAGAAACTCAAACTTTACAATCCATTTCACAGCTCGCGGTCGGATACTGTGACCGTGGGAAACAAAAAACTGTCTGCTGTCCAGCTGGCCAGCACCTAATTATTAAACAAGTGTTTTTACGTAAGAGCAGGGAGAGTAACAAAGCCAACTGAATAAACGTCCATTTTTCTTGACTTTACAGGAGGCGAAAGATAACGCATTGAAAAATTTTGTCACGAGACATGAGAGTCAGGTTCGAGTTGTTTTATTTTTTACTTTTATCAATATCATTGAATATTCTCTTTTTTATTAGGGAGGGGAAAGTGAGGCGATACTGGATGGGAAAACGGTCTCTACTTTCTGTGTGCCTTTGTGACATTCCTATGAGACTATTTTGCTACATGAGAGATAATCCTCAAATGTGAAAAAAATATAAATGAGAAAATAAATATCTATTTATCAACAACTTCCTGCACTAAACACAAATGGGGACTCGCGACAATCCAAAGAACGCTGTGATTAAGTCATCGTTGTAGTGACGCTTTAGTGAGATAGGGAAGAGGAGCCTGATTTCTCATATTCATTCCACCCACAGGTTGAAGTTCTGCAGGCCCAAGTCAACAAGACTGCGACCAAGGTATGTGCTGTCAACAATTCTGTTCTATTCAGCTTTTAAAATCTTTTTTTGTAATCTAGGCTCCAACTAAGTTACTGCTAATAAAAGATTTTCACTCATCAGGTTGCCACTGTGGATGGTGTTTGGGTGAAGATGCGCAGTTCACATGAAGCCTTTGAGAAAAAATTGGATTCTGAATTCAAACAACTAAACGAGTCCGTAAAGAAACTGAATAACCAAGACACTCGGATATCATCAGATGTGGAGGAACTTCGAAAAAATCAGGTGATAACAAAGAGGATGAGCGGAAGGTTAGCGATCAATGTTACCGATGTCGAGTCTTCTGTTCGAGAACTGAAGAAGACTGATGAGAACATCAGCAGCCGGGTAGCGAGTCTTAAGAGAGGATATACCCGGATGAACAACACGATGAGAACACTTCAAGCAATCGATACTGCGCAAAACGCTTCACGGCAACGACTTCATTCCTTACACAAACGTTTACGAGCCTCTTTGACGGCAGTGAACGCAACGTTAAATGACAAGGTGAGTTCACAATTTTCGTTTTTCATAAATTTCTATGTTACGAATTCAGGCCTTGGTAGCCAACAACCTCTTTGCGCTTCCCGTTTTACTCAAGCGAAAGGAAATAAATTGTGTCGAGTTGGAATAAGAAAAACCACCCGCTAAATGTTCCCTTTATTTAAGATTCGATTTGTTTATAGTGGTTTCTCATTATTGTATTTGATTTCAGATAAAGAAAATGGATGCCATTAGCGACAAGCAGCAAGGCGTAAACTTCAGCCTGTGTGAACACAAAACTGTTTCGAGCACTAAGGTATCGGCTGATAGAACTTCTGGTGAAAGCGACGCCTTCTACTATTTTTCACAGGTACAGTACAAACAACAAGTAAAACTCCTTACACATTCATTATTCAATTGAATAAAACACCAATAAAAAAAATTCCGATTCAGTTGATACTTAGAGTCCTGTAGACTGGTTAGTCTTTTCACATTTGTACAAATGCTTAGGTTCCATGATCACCGCCCGTTCGTAACCACACTAGAAATCACGCCTTGTAATCTTGAAGTCAATTTATTAACTTTCCTTTTAATATTTGCATGGTTTCTTTATTTCAACAGGATAAGCGAGTAATGGGTGTCACTTGTGCTACAAATAATGCAAGATTTTACACTCTAAGTGAGTTTACGAGCAATCGGGGCAAGGGCTTCAAGTGCAAGTGTGAACAGCTGTCCCCTGTGTTTTATAAAGAATTAAATGGGAAAAAGCAAGTTAGTATGCAGTGTCATTTGCACGTATGGGAATGTCCTATATGAAAACCATCCCTAGAGCAGATGATGTTCAAGGAAAAACACAACGGTGGTCGTCCATGACCATGATAATACTAAACGAAATCACTGGTTGAAAATTTATTTTTTTTCTATTCATTTTCGACAAGGATTATTATGGTCTGCAACACGAAACCCCTTAAGTTCAATTTATTTTAATAGTCGTCAATCATAAACCAATTTGACAACGTATGTTTTGGTCGTACATTGGTGGTGTGATAAAAATATTTAATACACGTTTTTGAGGTCTAATAAGAGCTTATAAAGAGCAGAGCTGTCCATAACTCAGCTGGTCATATTAACGCTAGCACTAAAAAACATAAAAAAGTTCTGCGAGACTGAAATGAACTCCTGAAGGAAAAATCAAATCCTAAATGCTTTCAGCATAACTGAGCGTCTCTTACAAGTTGGACTGCAGGCCGATAGATTTCAGTTTTAAACACGCCTTTTGAAAGGCCGGTTTTTTACGATATTTTGCGATAAGTTTTGCTTTGATTTATTTTCTGTGTTCAGCACACCAGTGATTTTTCAGTTTTAGAATCCATAGTAGATTCAGCACTACCGATTGTCATCACTCGAAAATCAGCTCTTATAAAATACAACTTAATGTAGCTTGCTAGTAATCAGACAGGCCATTTTGTATGGAACCTGATATTTAATACCTTTGAGAGGTACGTGAAGTAACGTGTAAATTATACGACAAACAAATTCCAGGACAAAGCTCTCAAAGGAGCTAATAAAAGGTTTAAGATATCTAGCAGCTGCAAGATGGAGAATTGCAAACAAAAAATTTATGAGTACAAAATATAAGTAATTTAAAATTAGGATCATAATATATTTAATTAGTTTTACATGCCAATAATTTATCTTACTGCTTGATTAATAAAAAACGTCATGAGTGATGTGTTTTACTTATGTAACATTTAAAAAGGATAAATATTTGTTCAAGAACTGAGACTGTCTTGGTAGGAATTCAAAGTCAAGACTGGTCAAAAATTAAGTCCTTCAGGATAATTCTTACAATTTACTTTCAGTCAAAGAAATCGCCGCAATAATAAATGGATTATCTTATATTTTTTATAATGATCATGTATATATTTAATGTTAAGTAAGTGAAGAAAACTACTTTTTTTAAATTAGGCTTCAAAAACTATACTGATAAACAAAGAATGCAATGCTACCGAGTAGGAAAATCTCTTATTTTGAGATGTTTGTCTGAATCGCAGAGAGAGAAAGGATCTACTCTTTTGCTGTTAGTGATTTGTGTTTTTTGTTTGTAGTTTATTGTTGATAAGATTAATTCGGTTGTGAATTATTGTCAGTAACTGATATTCAGAAGTATCAGTCAAAGTTTTTCTTATTGTACTTATCTTTGTTGATAATTCATACAGATAAATTTATGATAAATACTTACGGGAAATCAATTAATATAAATGCCAAATAAACTGGATTTACAGTGAGCCTGAGTTGGGTGCTTACCGTCAGTGTTTACTATTTCATGATGGAAGTTATCTGAGTTATTTATCTTAGGCCGAACAATGGACTTACGCGACGCAATTTCGCAATGAAGATGGTTTTGGAGCCAAGAGACAAAAGAAATTGGAAGTGATGATGAGATCTGTTTGTGCAGGCATAAAACCACTTGTCGCTCAGGGCTGACGAGTTTTGTGAAACAGGGAGTCGACTATTCGTCTCTTCGAATTATTGAGTAAGGAGATGTACCATTAGTATCGAATGTTCTAACCCCTTGCGACCTAACATCAATATGCATATTGTCCACACTGTTCTTTTCACATTTCCTAAGGTACTGACAAGGAGAATTTGTTTAATAATCAAGCGCTTCTTCAGTTGATGATCTCTTCCTTTATTCTCTTGACCTTCATGTTTGATTCAGGGGTGATAATATAAGGAGGAAGTAAATGTTGGTCATCTTAGGGGTCAAAGGGTTAATACCATATCTAGGCTCACGCAGCAAGTTTTCGAGTTTAAGTGGGGAGGGCTTGCGAGCGAAAACTCAACGGGATTCGGGATACCGCTTCCGGGAATACATTTACATATATCCCGCGAATTCTTAGATTGCGCTGTCTCTATTGCACAGAAGTTGATAAAACTTCGCAATTCAGTCCTTAATTTGGCTAACACGACAAGCAAATCTCTTATACCACTTGTGAAATTAACCGTTACAAAAGCCAGAAATCTCGTCCTTTCCTGTCATTTACGAATTGGTATACGCATCAAACCGAATGGAGAGTGTATAGTATAGCCCGCTGAAAAATATAACCGAGGCAGTGGCCGACATTTACTGTCCTTTTGGTTGCGATTTCTACCAAAAAAATCTGCCAGCATTGTTGAGAAGGGAAGGTTCCCCCCATTCTCTGTTTATACATTGTCGGGTGGCAAAAACGATCTTTCACATTGATACAAATTTTGCATACCAAGGTAACAGCGCTTTCTTCCCTGGGATAGGCAACCTTCCGTATTAAGTACAAACAAAGTTTTCGAAAAAAAAAATTCTCGTTCTGTCAGATGTACTTTCACTTTCATAGATGTACTTTTTCCACTATTTTGGCACAATTATATTGGGTTCTTTCGTAACTGCATCATAAAACCAAATTCCTCTTTATACAACTATCCAGGGGACCGACTCCATAACATCCCAGTCCTAAAGAAAAAATTACTAAACTGAAGACCGCTGCTGTCAGTCACCACGTTTGGCAGTCTGAAACATTTGACTGTAAACAAATGTCCAAAGTAGACCACGATAGGGTATCAATAGCTTCTTCAAACTTTCGGCGTTTTGCCGACAAAAATAACCAACCCAACTGAGTTAAGAAGTCTTTAGCTACATGTGAAACCAGGCCTGATGTAAAACGTAGCTACAACGGGCGGAATCTTACAATATAACAAATCAAGTACGATGGCATCATGATTGCATCACCTAACAGAATGTTGTCGACAGTTCCTTTGCCGGGTAGCAAAAAGTTACAGTATTAAAATTGTAAGACCAAGCTTACTAGAAACCACCAGAAACTCCACAATCTGCTGTGATTCTCCGAGACAACCGTGTGACGAATGACGTCAAACTGGTTTTTAACAAAGAGAGATTTATTGGACAAAATATACGATTAATAAACTCAAGCAGGACGATGCTACAGGAAATTCCTATCGTTCTCCTCCTTAGATTTGACTTGAGAAGACTTTTAATATCATTATGTTTGACGTTAATTCAATAAATTAATCTCTTTATTTTTCAAAGTAGTATTATTAAATGCGTATCAACTTCTCATTCCAACAGAGATAATTTTGCATTATGTAATAGATACACAACAGACTATAAATAGCCAATAAAGGCGTCCGAGTTACCGTCTTTTCTGTCATCAGTTAATGTGAGTGACTAAGGTCCCAGTGGCTCGGTTTATATGCGATTAAACACCAAAGAGATTCAAAAATCAATCCCCAAGGTCAACCTACGCTGACACGTCACTGTTTCCTATCGCAATTTTGCCCCATTATTTTTTTACTCTCCGTTCCTAATTAGTCAATTATAAAATATATAGATACGGTATGGAGTTAAAGATGCAGTATTCTCGTAATAAAGAGAAAAAAAGTAATTTCTAACTTTTTCTCGCGTACAACTTATCTGGTAAAAGAAAAAATGCAAGTATTTATCAAAACCTTGAAGAGTTAGTAACCAGCAGCCATGTAACCTGCACCAAGGACTCACACAGTCGATAAGCTTAGGAATTTTGTCAAATGAAAAACTTCACATGAACATGTCTTTCATTTCGTGATTTTTGGTTACTCGTGATGAAAAAAACTTTCAAAACATGACCCACGCCCATAATCCACGCAATTCAATTGTGTCCATAGGTTTTCTTTTATTCATATCTCAATCTATCGTGTAACTAAGTAATTATCACAAAATTAAGGAAATATGACTTAGACCATTAGACCACTTTCTAGGAATGTTTTCGTATTTTACCTGGGATAAAATACGATGAAATGAAATCGAGTTGAAAAATTGACTTCAATTGAAGAGCAATTTTTATTTCAAAACTTGGTGAACCTCATTCCCTTCCCTATAGTTTTAATACACGGTTCCCGATCTTAGACCCTTAGACTCATCGCATTTTCTTTAGCAAAAGACCCTCTACAGATCTGTGAGCAAACACTTAACTATTATTCACGAAATTTCAACATTCAGAGAACAACTTTTCTTTTCGTCATCCAAGGATAGAGAAAGGAGTAGACCCTGTGGTTCAAACATGATGGGAGAAAAGAGAGAGGCTTAAAAAAGAACTCACCCATGGATAATGATCACCAGCAGAAGCGTCATGGTTTAGAAATGGATCATCAATACATAATGAAAACCCAAATTGGTTGACTGCAGCCAAACTGATCCCTTGGTGAAAGAAGGAGATTGTTGGTTTTGCGTTCTTGTTTGATGGATTAACAGAACCAAATATAGAGTTTAAAGCTTTAAAATCCTAGATTGAAAATATCACAAGCTATGTGACGTAAAGTGGTTTAGATGAGTACACGTATGTGAGACCTATAGTCTTCAAGTATTTTACTCCCTATTTTACTTTTGAAACTATATGCCTTTGGTTTGAATATTTTTAACAAAAAAATCAACTTTATTAGAGTGAAAAGGCTTTTTTTTTACTCAGAGAGTATCTAAAGGAGCCTTTAAGTCTAAGGACTGAGAACAATCCACGGACAATCCGAAATTCCGCAAAATCTTTTGTGATCGCGATCTGTTCAAAATGTTTTCACATTTTAAGAAATTCCTTGTTTGACTACTTTCTTAGATTACCAGTTTACGAAAGTTTTACTATGCTCGTAAAACATAAGCCAACCCAAAAGCATCGACGAAATAGATCACAAACGGTTGTTTTTGACAAGTACTGAAAAAGTTCAGTGTTTTTGTGACTTGTCTGTTAATCTGCGAGTATCAAACTGGAAGAATTTTTGCTTTTACCCTCTAATCCTAAAGCTGAGAGATATGAATAATTAGGATTCTAAAAAGTAAGCTTTGCGTAAGTTTTAAACCATCTAAAATTTAATAATGAATGGTTTTCCCTTGAGAGGTTCTAAGCCGGACTTGCAATGTTGTGTGATTGCATGTCTCATGGATCCGAGGAAACGAAATTAATTTTTCCGCTTAATGTTGATGATTTGCACTTTTATCAGATAACAGTGCCTGATAGACAGTCATCTTTTGTTTACATGCTTAAATTTTACTATCCATTTGATTTGGGTTTCAGAAGCTTCCCACCACGTTGGTCCATCAACCAACATTTTGGAGACTGCTCAGCTTGACCAGGACGTCGTCGATAACGCGTTTTCATGAGCCACCTTCTGAAAAGCACTTTCAAACTTGGCATTTCAAGAATATGAATGGAAATACGATGTTTTCTAAAATGTATAGTGTGAAAAAAACAAATGAAATATTTTTTTAGTGTTTCTATGGTTTGTCACCCCAATGAACGCAGTAAAGCACGATTAATATATATGAAGATTGCTTTATTAGAGGTTGGAATTTACGATCGATAGAAAGAAACCGCACCGCTCAAGTTTTAGATGTCAGTTCCACCGTCGAAAATTTCCCGCAGGTGTGTTATGTGGAGTTTTCATGTTTTTTTCGAGAATAACTAATTTTATTTACGGCTGTAATTGCCAATTACCAGTCGGAAGCCGCGCAGTGGCCCTGTAATTGTGCTCTGCGCGATTGAAAATTGTGAACCAAACTTATGACGAAAAAGACAAAGCCCTCATTTAAATTCAAAACAATGAAAAATAAGGCTTATTTCGTAAAAATGGGTTCACAAATAATGTAATGTTTTTTATTTTATTTTATAAGGTTTCCATTGTTAATCTTGCTTTTTGAAAATTAAAGGAGAATTACTGTTGTGCAGCCACTAATCTAGATGTGCTCATACGTGAAGGACAAGTGTTACTTAGTGTTGTTATAGCAGAACTACAACACCTGCTGCACCATAATCCATATTTAGTAGAATACGAAGCATTGACAAGAACATAACAAGTATTCCTTGCTATTTGGCGCGCTAGCTTAGTTCATCATAGCTTGACAAGTCATTGATTGCCGCGAATGTGAAACAGGTGAGTCCAATGATGCCTGTTTATTGTATGAATTGATCACCAAAAATCATTCAGGCCTTTCAGCGATATTTCCAACCAATAGAGTTCATTAGTCTAACTTACTCTGCATATTATTTGCTTTTAGAGTGAGAGTCGAGAAAGCTGCACTTTGATTGGTGGTAATCAAATGATTAGTGCCTGGTTTTATATAAGAACACAGCCAATCCTTGAATTTTTAGTTAACGTCAAATTCCCTCAATCTAAGGTCGACTTGGCGAGGTAAGAGGCGTTTTTGACTTACCCACTATGTTATCACTGATTTTCTGTGAGCTTCCTTGACGCTTGTTCTCTAGTTGCGGCTCCCTATTGTAAGACCATCAGCTTTTTCTCGTTATTCGAGATTCACTGAATGTTCTTGATTATCACGTTAACGGTTCGCTGGCGAACCATAGCAAAACAATTTTCTCAGATCCTGATGAAGTGTCATGCCGCAGTCAAAGCGTGAAAATTTTCTGATTTTTGCTGTTAATTCCACATTTCTCTGTTAGATTTAGTATAAGAGTTTCCTGAGAAATCTAGGCGCGCTGTCAAGTCTTTATTTTCCATATTCAAAAGATTTCTATTGCAAAAGCTCCGCGAAGCGAATAACCTAGAAAACAGCTAGAATACGAAAATTGTCGGTGTTTGGTGGGTAACGGGAAATTGTCTTATTGTATTCGTTTTCGTTTCATGACCTCATTCGGTCGAATCTTTGTATGTGGAACCTAAGAATCGGTTCATTGTAAAATGTTTCTAAAAAGCACGATAACTTATTGTTACAGATGGAATTGTCGTGGTAGAAAGAAAATATGAGTATGATCAAACCTTTACAATATATTACGGCAGTGAATAGTATCTTTTATAGTCTTACAAATAGAGATATTAAGAGGGCGCACCCATGGGAGTACTCATAATAATTCAAAAGCATAAACAAATTCTCAGAAAACACTTCAGCCAACAATGTATCAATAAACTCTGTAGCATTAGAGATAATTTTTCCCCTTAAAACTAATGTTAAGTAGTGGATTTTGATAATGAACTCATGTGGGTAATATGAAAACTCTTGCTAGATGTTTTTGTTGTATTTTGGAAATATGGAGGATAGTATTTAGATAATGAACTCATGTGAGTAATATGAAAACTCTTGCTAGGTGTATTTGTTGTACTTTGGAAATATGGAGGATAGTATTTAAATTGAATGGCAGCGTGATTTAAGGCCGCTCCCGTTGTCTTGTTGTTATTACTCAAGATGTCTCTATGGATATTTTACGACTTTGAAGGACTGGATTTCTGCTCACTCGAAAGTTCAAGAAAAAAACCTTAAACGCCTATTTGCAAGCACTGTTTATTTCACCTTTTTCCCCCATAATGAAAAGATTTCACGCTTCGTATTTTAGTACGATTATTATTCCGTGAGTAGAAGTCCTCAGGCACTCTACAATAAAAGTACTGCCATAAATCATGGTCCGTATACCAATTAACATGGTGGTGCATTGGACAAAGAATTATCTGAAACAGGGTATTTTAATTTGTTCCAGTATTTGATTGATAAAGTAGAACTTCGCGTTTGAAACCGAAAAGATAAACCTTCATGTGGTGTAACCTCGGACAACTGAAGGCAGAACAAAGAAAAAGGAATCGAGATGAACTGGAAACCAAATCACAACTGACTAAAAAATTAAAATCTACGATGCGGTTGGTAAATTACGAGTTTGTGCTTAACATCAAAGGACAGTTATGAAAACTAGGAAGCTTATTGAATGGCTGAAATACGATAACTAAAATGTACTCCACGATCCCTTTGTTGAGGTAAAACAGGTGCACACATAAAGAATTAGACTTTTTTGTGTTTCCGGCACTTTACAAAATACGCTTTTCAAAACAAACATGAATTTTACATGCAGATTACGGCATTTCAAAGGTTTAGCAACTGATGCTGAAAGAGAGAGATAAGTGGTAGCTCATTATGACGCGACGCGTGAAACAGCGAAAGCGTGGCCACATCGTTACAAAATTCTTTTGAACCATATTTAAGTGCGTGAAAGTATATTGGCATCAGTAGCGGCATTAATTTGGTATTATAAAGGTTAGTTTGCAGAGATCCCCCTTAACGACAAGAAAAAAGCGAAATCGTCTTTGTCCGACAGTGTTTATCAAATCATGAATAAAGTGATTCAAGGTGTTTGCTTTAGACAATGTGTTTGTTAAAAGGCTTCATACTATGTCAAAAGCTGATGAAGCTATCGCTAGTACTTCTCTTAACGGTTATAACTTATTTCGATTATATTCACGCGTTTTGATTTCTATATATCAACGTAATCCAAGAAGAGTTTTCAGAAAACACCAATTCCACAAGGGAACTATATGTATTGAAAATTAAAGTTAAAGAAAGATTTGTTATTCTATCTCCTCTCCAAATTGACAGGTGAAAATGAGGTTCATAAAGAAAGAGCAAAACAATACTGATGAAATTATATTCCTCTGATGAATTATCGCCTTTATAAAGGTTGCCTGATATCGAAAACAAAAGAAATTTTCATCCAGCCCGAATAATATTACATTCGCAAATAAATCCTCATTAACTCTCCAGATCAGTAAAAAATTGTTATTACTTCGAAATATTTACATGCTGCAAAGAATAAATCTTGCAGTCAAAAATAGTCGTTCAAAAAATGTTCCGCCTTCCCCTCGCGTGACGAAGTTTTCTAACAAAGTCAAATCAGATTCTTAAGAGAACGTAAATGTGGTTTTGATTTGGTAGATCTTCGAACTGTGATTCTATCACGAGTCTCCTGTATTCAACATCGCTAAACACAGTTTCAAGTCTCCTCTATGATTACCCTTGAGCGAAACCTCGACCATTCAATGATGTAACACCCCAAACCCTCTACGGTAACTTAGGCTGCCAAACGCAGTTGTTTGAAATGAGACCTTTGCAGAGCTTTCTAGATTATTTTGAGATGTCTAAATTCAAATATGATTTTAAACCAAGATAAATTCAGAACTACAGACCCTGTGCGAGTGATATCCCTACAGATAAAACGTTGGAGGATGCTTTCAAGGAAGGTCAAACTACATGAGATATAAACTTTCGCTATCATGTCAGACTGAAACCTCTCAGCACGTACTTTCTGAAATTAATAACTTGGCATCTTCTTCACAGCAGGAATTAACCTCATTGTACAACATGAAGATTCTTATTGTTTTGCTTGCGGTCATGTTGGTTTGTTCAGCTAACTCTGTGGAAAGAGAAAGGGACCCAGACGTACTGGACTCAGAAGTACTCGATTCAGACTGTGAGTAAATCCTTTAATATCATTCGAAAAAAGCAACACTAAAAGCAAGTCTATATTTGATGGGTCACCGACAATTCCGAGAAACTAATCATTATGAATAAATATGAGGACTAACACTAGGCAACTTTTCAATAAAACAGACACCAGACCCGCAACGAGACCGGATAAGGGTAGGATTAGTGTTTTTGCTTGCTCAGTGAATATCAGCACTTTTCAATAAGTTCCATTCCCTGTTCGCAACCTTGAAACTTTCAGTACAAAAGAAAACATAGATATTTCGTTCTGGAACCCAGCTTACGACCATCTGGTCGCCATAGAAAATTGAGCGTCGATCGCCTTCACCATCAATATTCCCATCTGAAAGGAAAATCAACAGGAGAAGATGATTTTAAGAAAAAATTTCATACTTTAATGTTTCAAAATTAAATTTTACTCTTTTCTTGACCTTCTGAATCGATTCTTTAACACTTTCCCTTTCATCTCCCTTTCAGTGAAAAAGCCAGGACCTGATTTGGTTTAGTAAAATTCCTTTCTGTCAAGGCACTGAAAAAGGCTGCAATTGAGCAGCCTCTCGTTCGTTATGAAAAAATGCAACTCTTAAAATTTTAGTCCGGCTTCCCGAAATATCACTCGACTGAGACTACTCTATTTAAGGCTCAAGACGACATCTTATGAGTATGGATAATAAGGAAGTCACACTTCTCGTACTTTAAAACCTTAAGGGTTTTGGAGTCAGCAGCCCTACTTTAAGATGCTTTTAGAGACTTTTTCATCTAATTGTAAACAACGTATTTTTATTGGTTACAAAACTTCTGACGACTTTAATCGTCAATATCCCACGGGGTCTATTTATTCATCGGGCCCTATTCGATATTTCATTGTATAAACTATTAACTACGATTATTATTTTTTGATTAATTGCTATCATTATTATTATTATTATTATTATTATTATTATCATTACCGTGTAAGTGAATACTACAAATCCTTGTAAGACTAAAAAAATTTGCTTCAGACTCTTCAGACGTTGCTTGTCACGAATGGTCAGTTACAAAAATTAAACGACAGTTTCTTTCTGTCGCTCTATTTCTTATTGACTCCGTATTATCGATTCAAGTTTACGCTTGAAATTTTACCAGTATTAAGAAAGATGTTTTTTCGTCTAGTCACGAGCGTGGGACAAAGAAAAATTCTGAGTCCCCATGAGGAATCGAACCTCAGACCTTCGGATTTGCGCTCCGATGCTCTACCACTGAGCCACAAAGAATCTTCGGTGAGCGGGATCTATTACGAAGTTCTAATGACACGTGTCCTGCATACTGCTAGTATCAGCAATGTCGATAGCGTAATGTTTTTGAGAGAAAAGTAGAGATGGTAAGTTTTTAGCTCGGTGAAGAATTAAGAAAGATGTTTTTTCGAAAAAAAGACGAAAAAACATCTTTCTTAATTCTTCACCGAGCTCAAAACTTACCATCTCTACTTTTCACCAGTATTGTTTTTAGGATTTAGAAGAAATTTTTCTCAACAAAAAATTACAAAAATAGAGAAATGAAAAAAGAAACAGAAGATTCCCATAACCAGAAACTTAAATTAACAGAGAACAGATCATTATTTCTAAGAGATAAATCCATTCAGCAATTATCGGTTTTGTGACGTCAATATAATTTGTCAAAGATTGATCTAAAAATTTAATAATTTTATGTTTTGACTCATGATATGATCTCTACTTGCTCTCTGGGCCACCAATTATATAATGTGTTACAATTCACGGGTGTCAAGGGGTGCAAAATATTAACCACGCGTCAGTATAATTAAAAACCCTGAAGAAAATCATTGGTTGTTTCAAACCCACGCGAGGAAGAAGCGATCGAAAACTAACCAGACTCAGCAAACTGATAATACTTTCTGAATACAAAACATTAAAAATTCATGCCATAAAGTTGGTCTTCTGTTAGCATTCAGTTCTCTGTACATCTTTGTAAAACGTTTTTAAGTGAAACACACGGTAACAATGGACATGAGGCCTTTGGTAGCTTTCTTCGCGTTGTTGGTCGTATGTGCTGCATTAGAAAAGGACGAAAATTATGGGCGCGACAGGTCGGCCTTGAAGGAAGTCATCAAATGTAAGTGCATAACCCCTTTCTTTCGATGCCTTTCTGTATTTTTCCTTCACTACCGTTACTGATCAGTATGATTCCCCCATGATTTTACTTTTTTGTTAAAAATGGAATGAAGTCAATAGGGCTTAATAACTCCTGAATGACGACTAATTCAGCCAATTCTTTACAGTAAATTCTCCAATACTTAGTCAGACTAATCTCCAGGTATACATTCGTCTAATATTACCGGCATATAAACGATAGTCAGTTTGTACGATGGAATCAGGCACCATAACTAAGCATAATGGCAATTACAGATAATTTTGTTGTCGAATTAGAAATTAAGTCGTGCCACCTTACGTTTGATTGAGCTCCAATAAATATGACTTCAAATACGAAGTTCACAAAGTCACTGACATGGATATGCAACGTTATTAAAGGCAAAAACAGTATTTTTCAAAGAAAAAAACAGCAGTAATGTAATCTCAATGCGAACTAATGATCAACCCGGAACTTTGAAATATACGCGCACACGATGCAAAATTTGCTCTTTCATTCATAACGTCGAAAAAAATGTCGGGACTCAAGCGATCTATTTAGATTACAGATCATCTCGCGTGCACCTCTGCCAATGTCATCTATTGCATAACTTGCACCTCGAAAAGATATACATTGGTGAAAAGGAAGACGACTAGGTGACCTTCGTGAGGTATGAAGCAATGACAAGGACACATCCAAACCACTTGCTAGACACTTTAATCTCCCTAATCATTTAAGCAGCATATGGCAGTCTGCGGCCTTTCCCTACATCTAGGAAGCTCGTAAAGATGCAAAAGTCTTGTAGAAAAAATTTATCTTTCAAATCGGCACTCTTCATCCGCGCGGTATTAACAAACACTATTCATTCAACCAATGTATTATTACTTTTTCTCTTTGCCACGTTCCCACCAATGGCGTAACTCCATTTTTTTTGCATATAAACACACAATCCAAAATTCCTCCTTTCACTCTGATGAAGGGCCAACGCCCCAAACGTCCACTTTAGAAACTCTCTACTGTGACCAAGTTATATTATCAACTCGGGTGATAAAACCAAATTATCTTGTGGTATGATATAGTTGTTAAGAGAAATTCAAGGTTTTCTCTCTTTTCTCTGGCTCTTCGGTGAACCCTCTTATTCACTACAACCTGTTAAATTGCATTACAACAGGGAAGGTCGGGAAGGGTGACTCATATCAACTGTGAAATGTTCTTCGTCAGTTTCTTTAGGTGAGAGTGACTTGATTGTCAATCCATGTCCATCGTCCATCATGTCACACTTAACAAGCGGATCACATTAAACTCCATAGAATAGATCTTGCATTAAGTATTTTCCCTATGTAATGACGTTCTACCTTAGTCTTCACACATTCCCAGTTATGATTCCGCAAAACAAAAGCAAGATTGACAATGTAAAGTTGTAAGAATCCTACTGATGAAATCAGAATTACACTTAGATTTTGTAGATTTTGGTTACGTGCCAGGCAACGTATAATAAAGAACAAGATAGAATTTCATTTCAGGCCTATTGATCAATTTAGTGGTGTATTACTTTCGCATTTTAGTACCTAATATTTATTTTGAATCTTCAAATTGTCTTGAAACTAAAAAGAAAATTGTTCTTTAAAAATTCACTGAAAATCGGTAGCCAAAATTATTTGTTTAGGTGTTATTTGATTTTCGTGTTAACCTGTAATTTCGTCAGTCGCCGGCACCTTTTGTTGCTTCACACAGCCATGACAGAAAAGCTTTTGAACACCTGTAAACTCCGAGCGCTTCGGAGTAAGTGATATTTTTAATGAATCTTCGGATTATTTTCAAGTTCAAGGATTGTAAATTACAATTTTATGAAAAACGCGGGTTGTTCTGTTATTTCTGTGTGAATCCTCGCACGCCTGCCAGTCGCTGGCGCCGCTTGTTGAAACTAAAACGAAAAAAACATAAACTCTTTTAAGATTATGGTTGATTTCTTTTTCACCCCACCACTATTCTTAGCAACAAAGGTCGCCATTTCGTTTGTTTATTACTCGCCAAAAACTATCAAATGCACTTAAAAGCCTAAAATAAAAAAAAGTTTACAGGAATCGACCAATCGAGCGAGTGCCATTCTCCACATCATATCTACAACTCGCTCTTGCGCATGCGCGCAATTCACGAGTTAAAAAGGGTGTTTTCCATGAAAAACCTGCAAAGAAATCAACTTTGACCGGAGCAATTAATTTCTCCACTCTTAGGCGGATGAAATTTTTTCAAAAAGTATGATAAGAATATTATAAACCGAAAGAACAACTGTTTTCATGCCGAGTTCACCATCGGAGAAGGTGTTTTTTGATCAAAATTAATAGCAGCTTGTTCTGATTATTTTGCAAAGTTAAATATACTATTTATTCACATTAATTAAGGGAAGACAACAATTATTCTTAGCTGTAAAATGACATCGACAAGAGAATCAGAGAAGACGTCAACTAGTTTTTATATGTTTGTCGAATAGCTCGCGATCATATGGTTATACTTATAAGTGAAAATATAAAACTTATATTATACTTATAATGGCACGTCATATCCTACACCCCAAAACGTAATGTTAATCTAAAATCTGGTCGAAAATCTAATCTAAATCTGCTAAAACTTGTTTGATTTTGCACTTCCATTCATTATTGTATTCTTTACCTGTTTCCACAGTAGTTCGAGAGAGTCGTTCATGTGGTGACAAGTTTCGCTTCCGAACCTGTATCAGGGCTCGCCGTATGCCTTCTAACTGCAGCAAGCTGTACTTCAAAATCGGCTGCAGACGAATGTGCGCCCTATGTTGGTAAGTGCAAGGGGAGCGTCTACTCTTGCAGCCCACCAGCTTCTACTCATGTAACCCACCAGCGTATGCCTCTAAACGCCAAAGAAGTTATCTGCACAAGTATACAAGCCAGAGAAACAAACATTGCTTTTAATTTACCCTTAATCTTGATCCAGATTGATTTTATCAGATTGATAGCCTTGAAGATGGTAGCAACGCTAAAACTATAATGTCGCACCAATTGCTACATGGTTCAAACAAATCAATCGAATTTGGAAGAGCTTTTACAAAAGGAAAATGTACTTTTGAGTAAAAACGAATGACAACTTTGGTGTACTTGAGATATTCACCAAAGAGCTATTTGAAAAGAAAAGAAACGTTTTCTGGGCTTACATAACCTTTAACATACATTCCGTATCTTGACGAGATCTATCTAACTACATAGCTTGCCATTCAAGTGAAACCAAGGAACATTGCCTAAAACCGATAAGTTATCAGCTGTACCTACACAGTTGAAAGTAGGAAATTGATAGTTATGATAAATAGCTACGTTTTCATATAACCATTGCTAAGGCATGTTCAATGTTGCTAAACCTTGCAGATGTTTTCTACTGGCAACACTGATGTGAGCCAAGATGACAAGCCGGAGTGTCCTTTATGAAGTGATTATTTCATTATTACTCAGTGTATCTGTTAAAACCACCTTTAAGGGAAATAAAAATTTGAAAATCAACTTCTCTGTTTCTAACCAGTAAGTTGAAGAAAAATGAACACAGACAAGACAACAGGTAGCTTTATTTTGTTGGAGATTATCAGAGGCGGAAATTTAACAGCCAAAGTTCTTTAATTAGTGGTGTAATTCTGCGGGTGGAGATGCTCAGCGGTCGATGCATCAAAAACGGACCAATTTTAAAATCTAGTTTATTAAGTAGTTCGGTTGATGTACTTACATTTTATGGTTGTAAACTTGTTAAGAATGAGAAATGAGCAGTACATAACTATTAAGGTCACTCCAGGGGGCCTTTTCTCGAAGTTCCCGGTAACTCATTGGGCCCGTAAAGCTGTTCTGTTTTCATTCAAGATGAAGATTTGAAAATTATACAATAGAAATTCTAGCTAAAGAAACAAAACTGACTGGTCAAGGAGCCAGAGCCTGCTTCTCTATTCTTTGAATTTAGATTCTAAAATATAGCTTTGGGCCTGTTAATTCACCGGGACTTCAGAAAGGCGGGCCCCAGGTTCGACCATCTCTTCATGACGAGCTGATTTAATTTATATAGGTTGACCACTAAATACAGGTTCCACGGAATAGCAGGGTTGTTAAAACGATGAAAAAACTCATGCATTTCATCCCATAATTGACACTTAAATGTACAAAACTCCCCTCAAATCTACTACTACTTACATTGATTTCCGGGAGATAAATTTGGACTACAGTTTTACTCAAAAGATTATTCTTATTTTTATTTGAGCGGTTCCACTTAACCCTTTAACTCCCACGAGTGACCAAGACAGAATTTCTCCTTACAATATCAATACCATATCAACCAGAAAAGAGAAGAGAATAAAAAAATATATCACTTTAGGGATAATAAGTTGATCCAATACCAAATTCACTGAACTAACATAATGTGACAGTGAGGAGAATGACAAATTTGAACTGGGAGTTGAAGGGTTAAGAACCCGTTCAATACAGGTGGAAGACAATACAAACAGGCCATTGGAACTCACGTAAAGGTTGATCACGACCTCTTAAAAGAGGTGAAAATTACAGTATTTTATTGGGAAAAAACCGGGCCTTTGATAACCGACCACTTATACAGGGTGACCGCTTAATACAGGCTCGACTTTAACAGTAATAGGACAGCGTGGACTTCAACTCGGTCTGAGATCATACGAGCGATTACAAAATCGGACGACGGCGAAGCAAGAGTTTTACTTTTTAATAAAGAGTGTGATTATTCACAGAATTGCGTGAGTCCTGTTACCAATTTATCATAACCATTACAATTTCCGAAAAAAACAATACATTTATTTGGGGAGATATTTCCCCTAGAGACATTGACTAAAGTAAAAAGTTCCTCCATTTTGAAATTCCCAAGTTTTGTAGGGTAAGTGGTTGTTGGTATGGTTATTGTAATCAATTCTGTGATTGGTGGATTTAGCTGAATGGACTTGCTCTGCTTGGCTGCTTAAACCGTACTATTACAGAATAATCAGTCAAAAGTAAAGCAGCTAACGCACCAATCACATTGGAGGAAATTGTAGTAGTTATGATTAAGAGTCAAATGACGTATATAATGTTTGTATTGTGTCGAGATTGTGATTGTGTGTCATTCATAAAAGTCGCAGTCATTCACCAGTAGAATGTGATGTACAGTTTCCCTCCATATTCCCCTCAACAGACCGATTATTTTGGTGCTAAATAGCTAGCAATAAGGTAGCTAGCACACATTACGAACTGCAAGCAAAAATCTGACGGGCCGTCTCATTT
The DNA here is from genome assembly GCF_036669915.1 of Pocillopora verrucosa. Taxonomy (NCBI): domain Eukaryota; kingdom Metazoa; phylum Cnidaria; class Anthozoa; order Scleractinia; family Pocilloporidae; genus Pocillopora; species Pocillopora verrucosa. Next base: position 9,435,875 of record NC_089320.1, on the reverse strand, counting down.
TTGAGTTGTATAATAAGACTAATAACATTCTTAAGGAAATTACAAATCCTGATGGGTATATTTAGCTTGTGGATTCTACCGTTTTATGAAGGAAAAAAACGATGCACCAACCAAAGTGATTAAGATAAATGCCACAGAGAGTAAACAAAGTGCTACGATAAAAGCCTGTCACTGTTGGTACATGAACCGAAAACAAATGCAGATCAGGAGACTAAAATGATTTGCTTGATTCAGGTTCAAGAAAACTAATTTTCACTTACATGGAAATCTTTTTTTTTTTAATGTTAGGAAAGTGTAATATTAAAGGAGGTATATATGTCTATCTATATACGACCACGAGGTAAAATAAAAGGCAAGAAAGAATTGAGGGATTAGCCACACACACGAGCATTTCAAATTTCTTGCAATAGCACCACGGAAAAAAAACACAAATCAAAACATTTTCCATTTGATTTTTATTTATGATGACCTATGTTTTAGTCACTTTATTTTTAAAAAAGCTCCGCAGATTACTTATTCATAGATTCGCACTAAAAAGCAAAACAGCGAGGTTTATAAATATTCAAACCTCCTTTGCTGCTTTGGTGAAAGAAATTACTCGTTAACAATATACAATACAAGCGCATGCTGCCTGATAGTAAGCTTTTAATTCCATCAAGTCCTAACCAGCTGCGTTCGCTCACCGACGCCATTATCTCGTAGCTACACACAAAGACTTTTCATGATACATGGCGTTTGCTCGTGGTCTTGTGGTTTTGTTGACCTTTTTCACCATCTCAGAGGCGTTTTTCTCATCTGCAACACTGGATGTAGATAGTGAAAGTGCCGTTCAGACTCGCGATCATGATCTCATTACAAAACTTGGACTGTTTCGATGTCTGGTAGAATTCGTTAAAGATAACCCACGGTATGTCCACGAAGAAATGGTCAAAGACTTCGAAGATCTTCAAAGGATTACCGTCACTGCGGATGACCCAAAGACAGTCCAAAGACTCATCAGTGTGATGGTTTCCAAAATGCGCCTTCAAAACGCTTTAACCGAGATACAAAGCTCAAACGCGGAAGTAAACTCAGCCCCCCTAAAGATGGTGGCTTCCGCTCACTTTAGCGGAGAGCAGTTCAAAGATGGCGCAAAGCGTCTTTATGAATTGAATTCTGAAATAATCACGACCCTATTGAAGAGCGTGAAATATGAACACGCTCGTCAACTTGTTGGTCAATATTTACACACATTACAAGACTTTTACAGCCACTCAAACTGGGTTGAACTTGGACATTCAGTGAGGAAATTCTCTTTTTCATCAAATCAAGCAGATTTATTTTCACCTCAATTTCTTGCTAAACCAAACGAAGCAACTTGTGTTCCTTGCCAGTCAACCGCAGGTCAGGAGGATGATTGCGATAACAACTTGATAACAAACAAAATAACGAGTGGATACTACGGAGGTCAAGACATTACAAAACCGACAAACGTCAGCAAATGCAGCCACGGCGGCATTCTAGATAGTAGCCGCGGAAAAGGAACAAGAGGAGGAATAAATAAAGAGTCTGCGTCAAGGAAGTTGTCGCCTCACTTCAAGTAAGTGAAAGGAGCGTTGCCTTTTCTCCCAAAAAGACTAAATTATTTGTGTTTTTCTTTTAGCGCGACACGAGTTTTTCGGCGTACGAGAAGCGCTCAATTATACACTGAATGCGCAAATTATCTCCATTCCGCAAATATAACCCTCCTGATCCATTTCTTGGGAATTTGTCTTAAATGCATTATGACTTATTTACAAACAGAAAGCCAATGAACCAAAGTCGAAGGCAGATAAGGACCATAAAATTCGCCTTTGCTTAGCAATGATCTCCTAAGTATTGAATGAAAATTGAATTCAAACATAGAACATTTGAATAATTTAAAAGGAACATCTCGCGTCTATGGATAATGAAATAGATTGTGGCATTTCTTTTTTCTTTGTCTTTTCTTCCTCTCTTCCGTAAAGGGAAAAAAAACATAGCACAAGTAGACAATTTTGGGATATTCGAAAATAAGCCAAAGGTGTCAGCGAAAGCTCTTCTTGGTATATGTCAATATTGATATGGAGTTCATTTTCGCATTGTTAGAATATTTTTACCTATTAAACTCAATAAAACAGCATAGTATTTTTTTCACTTTTCAAAACGGAGAGTTACTTAAAAAAATTTTCGTGAGAAATCAAAGCCTAGTCCTGTCCGCAGAAGACAATTTGTAAAGCGTCAGTCTTAAATTTCTAACGGGTAGTCGCGGACAATGAGCCTTTGTAATGTATTTTTCTAAATTTACATTTGAACCTAGATCGCAGTTTACAATCAAGAAAAGGTGAAAATGAACCACATCGATAGAATTTGCATCAGTGAGACTACTCTGTCAATTCGCCGAGGTTTTGTGGGATACATCAAAGAAACTGTTGTTAAATCCTTCGAGTATTCTGTTGGATTTCAGTCTAATTACAATTCTTAGCATTCATACCAGCTGAGAAAATTAGCTTGTTTTGGTGAGATTTGTATATTCCGCGGTTATCAAGAGAATGGACAAAAAATCTTTGCACGGCGTCAAACTAAACGAAAAAAAAATGTATCTTGTTTAAAATCTCACAACATCAAACAGCAATTGACTGGAAAGACGTTTAGTGAAAAATATTATACTGCTTTGAATCAAATTAAGTGTATCGCCTTGTAAGAAACTCAACCCGCGGAATATTTTTATGCTCAGTATGACTCCGACAGACGACAGCTTGTTTTGTGCTTTTTAATCGATCTTCTTTTTTTCATCGACAGAAGGCTAATAACGTGTTCAATAAAAGCCAAACAAGACGGTTGTAAACAACAAATACTATCAACGCTAGTTCCTGCTCATCTTTCGTATGGAAATCTCGTAACATTAATATTCTAGACAACCTTGCTGTTTGGTTCAGATAACCTGAATTAAACTAAACCCGTTTCATCAGATAACAAGACAGCTTAAAAAACCAATTATGCTACAATGAGCCGATTCAATGGTGCACAATGAAGTTCTCTCTATTTTAAATATCACCCTGGATTAAAAAACCAATATTTTAATGAGAGCGAATGGATTCCACATTACTATTTGTAAGATCGGCAAAAATTTCTTTCATGAGCTGAACTTTGTGTTCCAAAATTCATATATTTTCCTTCAGGTTCCATGCACTGGCCGCTGAACACGCAGTAGAAGGCACTAAACAGTTTTTTGAAAATCTTCGTGCTGCCGTGGGTGATAAGACTTTTGCTCGTTTTCTAAATCTCCAAGCCGTAAGGACACTAGCGCTTGTTATAGATGATACCGGCAGTATGGGAGGTAGGACGAATGAATTAGTTCTTTGTATTTCTACAGGTGTTAAAGTTAAAACTTAAAGGAGTCCAAACCTGATGGAAGCTTACATAGAGAGCGAACCGGGAGTTTTAACTAAAGGAAACCGAGAGCAAATTGAGTGAGTGGCTGTCGGGTACTGATGGGTTACCTGTGCTCAGCCTCTCGTCTTACTCTGTACATGGTATGCTTGTAGATGGGACATGAGTAAATGGCTCATGCTGAGCTCTGGTCCTACAGGTCTGAAACGGGCTAAACTCTCATTTGTTTGCTGAGATTAGTTGATCAATAAAACAGTCTTAAAAATGAATTAATTACAAGTATTACGCTCCAAAAACCCTTATTCCAGAACGATAGATAAATGACACTGGAAAATAAAAAAATGAACAAACAAAAGCAACATCAGCAACAAAGTGAAAAACTTTGGTTTACCATAAAGACACAAACTCAGGAGGGGAAATAAATTTTTGCGACAGCCAAGAGAGAAGTTGGAAGTTACCTGACTTGACGTCAACAGCTAACGATTCCTTCTAATATCATTTTTTGCAGAAGAAATCAAGTCTGTAAAAAAATTATCCATAAATTTTGTACAGAAAACAAAGAATCCTACGGCCAACATGGCTTTTATGTACATTCTTGTACCATTCAACGATCCACGTAAGTAAAAGCGCTGCAGTTAAACTCAAATATTCTCATAGAATGATTCCTTCACTAGGAATATCAATGGCTGAAAAACTAGAATTAGCTAATTGAGAAAATGTGGCATAATTAAGAGTTACAATCATCATACCCTGTTAGGCCTTAAATACCATTTTAGGGCACTTTTGAGAGGGCACTCCCAGCTAGAGACTTTGGTGGCCACAAAACCCCATTGGTACGTTTTGGAAATTGTTTGAATCACTGAATAGGTAGGGCTGCACAATCTAAGGTGTTGGTTGCGTTGTAGCGTGTCTTGGTCGTTATTTTCACAGGAGTGGGCCCAGTGACGGCCACAAGTGACGCAAATGAAGTCATCGAAGCCGTCAACTCCCTTGAAGCCAATAAAGGAGGCGACTGTCCAGAACAAGGCATGACTGGATTGTATAAAGCGCTTCTGCAAAGCGTTCAAGACTCGGTCATCCATTACTTCTCTGACGCAGACGTGAAAGACTTTGAACTAGCTCAAGTAGTTCTTATATTGGCAAAACAAAAGAGAGTGAAAATTAACTTCATATTGAGTGGGCGTTGCAGATTCAGTCGACGGCGTAGATCAACAAGGGAGGAACCAAGACTAGGATCACAGGATCTGTTCCGAAGTTTGGCTGCAGCCACAGGAGGCCAGGTTTTGAAGACAAAAAAGAATAAGGTTTCTGTTCTTGTGGACATTATTGGCTCAAAAAGTTACGCCAGTGACAACAGGGATCTAACAGAGGTAACTAAATATCAATGGCTTATTCTTTAGTATTAATGTTCTTTTGTTGTTTTTGTCGTTGCTTACTTTTATGTCTCCCCAAGGATCTTGTTTCACAAGGAAACTGAATTATTTAAGAAAGTTACGTAATTCACTGATACATACTTTTCAGGTTATCCTTCTACACGTGAGCAGCGACTCTAAGCAAGACGAGGAAGACACGCCTTTTATGATCGACGTGGATAACACCCTTAAAGATGTATTAATAGTGCTTTCTGCGGAAGGCGATCTTGGGATTACCCTGTTAAATCCAACTGGTAAAAATTAGAGTTGCATGTAATGCATAAAGAGTGCTCACATGTTTAACGCAATGCTTACTTGCATCACACTTTCAAATTTAATAATCATTTTGATAATGCTGTTTGAAATTGTTTTTCTCTCTGTCGAATGTCCGTGTCATTAAACGAGAGAATATAAATAAATTCTTGGAAATACTTTCCGTTGCGATTCGTACATCGCATGAGGATACAACCATTAATAAACAGAGAAAAGAAATAAAAATGAAATCCTTAATGAAAATATATTTATCCGTACAATAGTTCAACTTTTCATTTGCTCTCTTTTCAGACGACCAGCCGTTAAAGGCAACAATACCTAGTCAGTTTGATCATATTCATGTGACTGAAGTCAAAAAATTCCACGGCGGTCAACTAATGATTCGTGTGCGATGCACTGGACCCTATAGTCTGCAGGTTACTGGACGGAGTGTTTTGGACTTTACCTACCAGCTGTCGTCTGTTGAAAATCTGGAGAGTGGGGAGAGGAAACAACTTTTCGGAAGCCCAGTTAAAGGTAATTAGGTAATCTTATCTAAAACGAGATAAGCTGTTACAAGACCAGCTTACTATCACTACTATTATATAACAAACCTCTTTCCATTGCCCTTCACATTTGGCTTTCTTTCATTCAAGATCTTTCATCAAAGTTTAAATCCAGTTCATTGTAACTTCATTTCTAGGAGGGTCCCTTTTTGTATCAATGTCAACAAAAGTATAACCAGATAAACGGCTGTGAATATATGAAAGTCATATATTTGAACATCGGATAAAGACGTGGATATGAAAGCGATCTTCGCAGTCATAAACACTACTTAAGCAGTAGTGAAAAGAAGGCCTGAAAAAGATTCAGGCCTGTACGGGATTTGAACCACTCACGGGTTTATTTGGAACCAACACAATGACCAGCTCCCAGTTGGCTTGTTAGCTCAGTTGGTAGAGCACTGCACCGGTATCGCAGAAGTCATGGGTTCAAATCTCGTAAAGGCCTGATTTTTTTTTCAGGCCTTCTTTTCACTACTGCTTAAGTAGTGTTGTTAACTGCGAAGATCGCTTTCATATCCATATAACCAGATGATACCGTCGTTAACATTCAAAGGTCTATTAATCTACTAATATTTATCTCAAGTCAAAACAATATACCTAGAGAAATACTGAAACTCAAATGGCAAGCACTGATGACACTAATTCTGATTTCACAGGACAAACGTTGCTACTAACCTTGGCTTTTACCAAACCAGAACTCATCAAAGAAGTTAATTCACTATCACTCATAAACTCAAGTGGCGTAGAAATGGAGTCGTTTACTGTAAAAAAAGGAAAAGAAATCCACAGAGATTCACTTCATGTCCTTTTTGCTCCCTCATTTGAACGATTTCGCTTTCAGTTGAACGGCAAGACAACGGAAGGATTTACACTAAGAAGAATAAAACCAACCGAAATCAAAACAGAAGAAGTTCAATTGGACTTTAACGATCGAACATTAAACAGCTCCAGAAGAATTATTCCTAACGTTACCTCCAAAATACAATTAAAAATAACAAATATGGGAAACTCAGAAAATTTTACCCTGAAGGCAATGGACGACTTGGGATTTATTCAGTCAGTAGAGCCTCATAACTGCTTTGTCGCTGCGAAAGATACCGCTGAGTTTTCATTGATAGTGAAGGCGCCAGCTAATGCTACCAAAGGAGAGACAAGTACCGTTACTGTATTTGCATCACCAACGTCAAGCGAGAGCCCATCGAACTACATGGTGTTTTACGTCAGTGTTAAAGAGATCGTGAGTATTGAATAGTCGACATTGTGGAACGCGAGTAAGATAAGAATTATCAGCTTGTGCACATTTTGAGCTTTTATTACGCTGGGAGTCTATACATAAAGACCCTTGACCATACAATGCTTACTGAAAACTTCACTTATATTCTGTCTTTTGAAACATCAATTTTGATACCTTACCGAACCTTTCTTGCTCTGCTTTCTTCGTAGGAAAGCATTTTCCCACCAAAATGCGAAGTTACAAATCAAACAGAGAAATGTGATCCAGTGTACCACCTTTCAAATTGTTCAACAATCACATGGAAGTCCTACATTAACATATATAGCCCGGGAAAACAGTTACTAGCAGTTACTTCTAAGAATCTTGAGCTTGGACAACTAAATGGTAAATATACGCATGTCACGTTTTATCACGTTTTGTGTTTCACCTGATGGGAGCCTGTTCGTAATAAGTAGTAGAACTGAAGATCTAGGAAAGAAGTTAACTGTAATTTTTATTGGTTGAGTAACCCTCAAAAATTTGTTGATATTGTCAGCCGTTGCTAAAGTGTAAATTGTGAGGCAATCGGGAAGAAGAGGGCGCGGAGGTGATTATCACGTAAAATAAACTGAGTGGAGTGCACTTTGGTCTGAAATCGTGGGCGTGATTTCGAATTAGAGGTATATTTTCGGTCCAAAAAGTGCTCGACACGAAGTTCAATACATGAGTTGCTAGTAATCGGATCCTGGTGTTTGCGCAAAGATTTCTGGGATCGTCGAATATTTCTTTCTAGTGAGTTGCAATGTTTGCCTCTTAGCAATCCCAGAAATCTTCGCGCAAACACAAGGATCCGATTACTGGCAACTCATCCATTGACACATTATGACATCTATTTTGAAATCGCAAAATTCCGTCGCCTCCCACAAGTTTTTTTTTAGTCTGTACAAATGTTTATTGATACAGTATATTGAGCCGGTTTGCAAGCAGTTGCAAAAGTGGTATCTCATTTTCCTGCAATTGGATTTCTTTACACAAGCTTTTAAATTTGATTAGTTGTTATATTTTGGTAAAGCTGTCTTATTGGCTGGAAAAAAGATGCGATTCAGAGCATGGTACGATTTGAGAACAAATCGCACGGGTGAGGGCCAATCAGATTGCAAGGATCACAGTGATTTCAAAATAGATGTGACAAATCGCTTGATTAAATATCTCATGCCGAGGTGAAGAATCTCTATGTTTCGCGAAAACGGACTCTGAGGGAAACTGCATTACGATTATTCCAGCAGTCAGCAATATATGCTCGATCCGTCTCAATCCATTGTGTTAATAATGTTATTCAAACTAAGAAATACGATCTTAAGAGTTTAATTTGTATTTATCTCTTCACGACAATGCTTTGTGAGACGTTATCTAAGGTTTAATATCATGGTCCACGTCTCATAATCACGACTCACACAAACATGGAGTCGGCGAAATTTGGGTTTCCTGGCTGTACGATTGATCCCGTGAATAACTGAAAAATGTCAGAGCATCTTTGCTCGTTTGTTCCATTGTAGAATCACAGTCACTGTCGATTTATCATTTAATAAATATTGTGGAAAAAATGCTATCTTATCGTAATCAAATCTGTCTTTTTTTAACCAACAGTTAGTCCCTATGAGACAGGAATGTTCAACTCATCAGTATCAGGTGTCTACACATCGACATGTTGCCATCCTACAGCAAGTATAATCGTCGTAGACCAGAACGGTAACACAGCTGTCTGTGAATTAAGTGCAGTGACACCAATCATAAACATCAAACCCAATATAAAATTCAGCGAACTGAACGTCCTCGTTGGAAAAAAGTCTAAACTTGAATTTAACATTACAAACCTCGGAACGAAAAGCTCGTTCTCTTTACAAGTATCGGATAGTGAGTATTGCATTGGTTTCGTCACTCCGATAAACATTAACATGGATCATAAAGAAGTTGTGCGATGTGAAGTTGTCCTGATAGGAAGCAAAAAGACTGGGTCTAATAAGACAAGCCTTTTAGTCGACGCTGTACCTCTTGCGGCTGATATCGACGCTACAGAAATACGTTTACTGGAAGTGGACGTGATTGTTGAAGCAGAAGCAACTGGGCCATCACTTGGATGGAATGTTACAGCCGATTTGGATCATATTCCTTACCTTATAATTCACTATGGAGATGAAGAAGAGCTCTTGTTCCAAGTTAAAAATCATGGCCAAACAGGAACATTCAATTTTATTGTGAGTTGCTAGATCAACGAAATCCCGAGTACCGAATTTATTAACTTAGATGCATACTCCTAACACAAGGAAATTCATACAGTTCGATCTGTTGACTAATACCACGTATTAATAAGTATCAGTAAGTGATAAGTTTTGCCCAGTAGCTCTCTGCCGTCTGCCTGCGACCTCTTTGTCTCTACATATCACTCGACTATGCCCGTTTTTTAGTTTAAGCCTATTTCACTGAGACTATTGAAAGCAAAAGGGCTCTATTTTTTAATGACCACTCCACAAAATTTTATTTGCAAATAAGCGGTAAAGATAACTTATTTTGTCTTTCTATTCGCTTAATATAAAGGTATGTACAAGCTGCACAGCTCAGTCAACTCAGCCTGTAGCACCAAGATATTTGGGAAACATGCACTTTCTTATGATGGCTCTTCATGTCGCTGATCAAATTACACGTAACTTTGAATTATTGTCTTCGACACGTTTTTTAGTGTATTGTTATATTGTGTTTTAGGCTTCCCGCTCCAATAACGTCTATTTGCGGTTTGTACCAAATCCAGTCAACTTAGACAACAGTGAGACAACTGTATTAAAACTCGTCATGAACACTAAACAAAATCGCCCCTCAGAAGAGGAGATAGTGGTCAGTGCACTACCAAATTGGAGTAGCAAGATGATAAAACTTTTCAGCAAAAAAGTTCAAGTCATTCCTGCACTCAAGAGCGTGGTGTCGAGTGGTAAGGTGTTGATGAGTACAGGAGCCATAGTCAGTGAAACCTTTACAGTCATTAACGTTGGTCGACGACAACACTTCACTTTTAAGGTTAGTAAGCGACTAAACATCTCCATCACTGTTTTAAGTTTACCAGATATTTACTACTCAAGCCCCGTTCAAACGGTCATAATAGTTTGAAACTCCATGATAGTTTCAACTATCATTTATCATCATTGACTAAGATGTTTTCAAACGGTTCATGATAGTTGACAAAATCACGCAACGAGATCGCGTAATTGTAAACAAATATGGCGCGGGCTGAGGTCAGCAATTTCGGTGGCATTTGAAATTTTAGCGGAGAAGTCGCCAGTTGAAGATACTGAAGATGATGAGAGTGAACTACAAGACATTCTGCGAAATTTTGACGGCTATGTTAGTCATTTTATCTCTTGCCATTTCGGTTCGAGCCCATTTTTTGCAAAACTGCTGACCGATGAACTATCGTTCACTATCATCCGCTTGTTCAAACAGCAAAAACCATCATCAACTATCATTTCAAATTGAACATGTCTAACTAAATGATACTTGATGATAGTGCATTTAGCTCGTGTTCAAACTCGCGTGGTTATTGAAACTATTATCGTGACCGTTTGAACAGGGCTTTTATATAAGTTAATAGTTCATTATCATTCATCTCACGTTCTGTATATTTTGCTTTTATACTTGTTAGAAAGTCATATTTATCTTTAACTCAAAGCTTTAATAAGTAAGCGTAGCTGACATTAACATTATTGTAAAGCGCAATTGAAAGGGAAACATAGCAAGGAACATATGAGACCTCAAAGCAGAAACAAGAAAACTTCCTTATGCGCAGGAAAACATGATTAAGGTGTGAATCTGATTGGCTGAGAAAGTGGCGCGAACTTCTACGCTAATTATAGAGCGGAGAAAAGCAATTCCGGAATACTTGCGACACTATATCAAAAATTGCCTTAAAACATCAGGGCCCTTTGAAAATCACTCGTGACGTTTTCGAAGTTCTAAAATTGTACTCGCCCACGGCCCCTGAAATTTTGAGAGTTTCGAAAATATCATTAGTGCCCATAACTCCCAAATTGCATGAGCACGTTTACACGTTTGTTTTGAATCAAGCCTGATCGGAATAGGGCAACGTTTGAGTTCCTTCAATTACCAGTCTTACATGTCCAATTAATAGGTAAACAGTCTCCCTTTCTCAATTTGTTTTTCCTTGCAGTTTCATTAGTAGAGTGGATACAATTTATGTATTGACTGATCATCTGGTTGATTACGTGTTTGATATTCATTCGCATTAGGTGTCATGTCCAGGTACTCTTACATGCCATGTAACTCCAGATGAGGTCGTTCTAAAACAAAACGAGAGCATAGTGGCAAATCTGACGGTGGAGTCCTCAACAACCATGGAGCTAGACACCATGGAGGTCAAAGTAATGGCGCTATCATCATCATCGAAAAACAGGACAGCTGGATATCTTATATTCACTCTTGAAACAACCGTAAAAGACCATATTATAGCAAAGGAAACAAAAGAAAAAGATAAAATGGGATTCATCACAATTCTTGTAATTATATTAATCTGCGTTTTAATATTTGCTCTGTGTCTACTCGCGATGTGTTGCTACAGGAGAAAACGAGGTTCGTGGAACGTATGGAAAACAAAATCAAACCAACAAAAACAAAGAGTGAAAGTGGAATTGTCAACAACAGATGACAATGCCGAAAAAACTGAGATGGTATGAGGGGATGTATTATCACGCACCTGCAGCTGTTACGTGACTTAATCAATCTTCACTTCTATTAAAATTTACAAGTTCATCCCATTGACCATTAAGTAAAAATGTATAAGAACTGACATAAAACCAATAAAGAGACATCACCTTGTAATTGAACTTTAACTTAGGTATTACTAGTGCCCTAATTGGTCAAAATCCTGTCGTGTCGAAACGTTGGAGGAGTGTCAAGACGTTAGGTCTATGAATTGTAACTTCTCGGTTACATTCATTAAATCTTTGAACCAGAGTGGCATCAAACCATGTCTGATTGTCCATCTGGTTGCCTATAGAACTTTAATATAACCCTTCGTTTGTTGCACCGGTAAACCAAGAGAAAAGGGAAACATGTAAGTTAAATTTATAAAGTAATAGACCGCACTTTCCATGGGTTTAGAAGCGTAATAACCACTTGGGATGTTGGAAGAACACAAACTTTTTTCCTGTTTCTCTCAATACTCAGGGTGGGTTTATAACGCCAATAAACCAATAGAGAGTGCAGTTTATTGCTTAAAACAAAGGCAGGATGTTCGAAAAGCAATCGGTACTTTCAAATAAAGGTCAACTCCGTACGCAGTACTATTTCAATGTCCAGGGGCAAGGCACTTGATTCACACAACACTCCAAGTTAAGGGAAATGTGTATCCCCAAATGTGATCATTGCAGCTATATGTCGAATAAAGAAAATCGTGCCTCTCACATTTAAGAGAGATAATCAGTTTTAACTCTGATTAGAATGGTTTGTTTGACAAAAATGGATAGTTTTTATGGTAGATATTATCAATAGTTAGCGTTCTAAAATGTATCCTTGTGTGTAGAACATAAGTGACAATTCTTTTGTGTAGAGAGCATTCATTAAAGGAAAAAATGAGCGAAATACTCAATTCAAAGAAAGTTATTAGAGTTACAAGGAATGGTTGGGATACTGGTTAACTAAATTTATGTCATAAAAAACACGTGATCCAAAAAAATATCTCATGCAGCAACCAGTGCCGAAGATCATAGAATTGTCTGCGGTAATAAGTTATACGTATAAAACTATTATTCTTTAGAATTAGAGAACGCAAAAGAGTTGAAGTAATTGACGAGACTGAATTCTGGTCAAAACGTTATTACTCTGTATCTAGTAAATCATGTAACGGCCGTGAGGTATTTCAGAGATGTTTCTATTTTAAGTCTTTCAACAACAGTAAACATAGACATTCCAATATGACAGCATAAGTGCCGGCATCGCACGATAAATATCTTTTCATTACATTTATCATTAAGTATAATATATAGCTGGTAAATTCTGTATAATTTACTAACCAACCAGCAAGTAAAATTTATCAAATAGTTTTCCATAATTACACCAAGGTAAACTAACAGATCTATGTAAAAACAAAGGTAAAAGGTTTTCATTCCAATGGCGACAGAGCACATCAATTGATTAGCATTTCTCGAACCTTTCTTATTAATAACGTTTAATAACTCTATCCTGATTATTTGTTGTACTTGTACCACATTCATAGTCACTGTGTACATTAAATTAATAAGTTCTGTTGATCCATTCTCTGCTATTACCTCAGCTACATGAACTTGAAGTATTTCCTGCAAGGTTACATTATGTAAACTTTTCAGCATTGAAATCAATCAATTGCTATCAATGAGTACGGTTTTCATATTATTCATCTAACTCCACTTCCAGTTTTAAACAACAGCGCTCTAAATTTGTTGGCCCGTTAGCTCCTTTGGTTGAGCACTGCGTCGGTATCGCAAGGCTCATGGGTTCAAATCCCGTAGAGGCCTGAATCTTTTTCAGGCCTTTATTTTCACTGCTGCTTAAGTAGTGTTCATTACTGCGAAGATCACTCTCATATTCACCATTCAGTGTTCCAAATTGCGAGTGTTATGTGAAATCCACTACATTGGTCCCCCTTCCCTTCAAAATGTCAATAACCTGACAGAGCTGACAAGAAGACAAAAAGATGCGGCAGAAAAATATCGATTTACAATTATCACCACGTATTTGTTATTGCAAAGACAACAAGGAGAATTACTAATGTAATCTTGCGAGTGAGAGGGTTCAGTCAGAGGAGCCTGTTAATGATTGTGTAAAGTGGTGTTTCACACACTACTCGGTATCCTAATCTATATTTTCTGGCTGTTGCTATGATACTTACCCTCCTCATCCTTACGTTTAAAGAGTCTTGTTATTTCCTCAATAGTCCTTCCTTTAGTCTCAGGAACGAAAAGTAACGTGAAGGCAAAAGAGAATGCCACTAGTGCCATGAACACCAGGAAGGTATAGGGATACAATGCATCCTAAATGGAAGAAAAATTTAGTCTCAAAAAGTGGGATTGAATAAATATGGCATTCTGATAGGAAAGTGCTGTACATGCCAATTATAATAAAAATAATTATCACTGTACCTGCATTGATGGAAACACAAGTCCAACCACAAAGTTTGAAAGCCAGTTGGCGGTACCTGCTATGCTAACAGCTGCAGCTCTGGAGCCTTGAGTGAACAGCTCAGCTGTTATGAACCAAGGAATTGCCCCTACAACATGGTATTTATTCACAGAATACTAACATTAAGTAGCCAATATAATCCCTTGAAAATTATTGCATGGGTTATAAGATTTAGAGTATTGTTCCTTTCATACTGTATCTTTACATTATGCTAGCAGTTCAGTATCAGCTGAACAATGAGTCAACAATGTGAATAGAGTTACAATCAGAACCTCCAGCCCTTCAAACTTGTTCATTTATTGATTAAACCATAATACACCATGAACAGAAATGATTGCAATAAACTCTTCCATATAAAACATAAATAAACCACAAACCAGGTGTTGTATTATTTATGATAACCATACATTTTCATCCCTTGTTAATTAATATCCACTTTGTAGATGCAGAACCATGAAACATATAATCATGTTACATACATGTTACATACCTGGACCAACTTGAAAAAATATCACAAGCAACAACAAGGCTATGACAGATACATAGTTCATTCCAGACAAATTCTGTAAATAAAAAGATGCATCTTGAACATTATTTAGGCAAAAGATCATCATGATATAGAGGTTACCCACTTTAGTATGGTCAAATGTAATGGACAAAAGAACTCCTCCCTACCTCATAACGAAAGGATATTGTCATCAGAGCATAAAACACAAACATTCCTCCAAATCCTACAAGCATCAATGATCTTCTTCCAATAATTTCCACTGTTTTAACCTAAAAATTGCATCATATTGGAAACACATAAGGTCAGATAAAAATCTTGAAGATATGGTAGGTCACTTCAGGAGCATGTCATACCTAAATATATGGAAAGAGTGAAAAAGATGATCAAAAGGTATGGAATAATCACTTATGGGGAAATATACTCAGTCCACCCTTCTAGATGTTATGAATAATAACTGTGAAGATAGGTATCTAGAAATTGCTACAGTGCCACAGTCATGCTGAAATGCATACCATAGTGAAGTTTCTACATTTTGGAATGTTCTAGAATACTTTGTGAATGTATATAAAGACTCAGTCATGTGGTAGTAGTTATTGTTGTCAGGAACGACGGAGTGTTTGGAAAGCTGTAATGAGCAAGAGCTACTGTGGAGGATTGTTCATTTCAATTGTAAGTTTGTGTCAGCAGTGAGCAAAGTCATTATCTGAAGTGGGCTTAGATGAGTTTTTTAGGAGTCACTCCACATGCAGTAAGGATATTACATGTTATTTAATATAAGGATATTACAAGTTATTTAATAAAGTAGTTGGGTTTTCAGGAGTATAGTGTTTTTTCTGTTGGTTAAATTGTACCATAACATGAGCATTCAGGAAGGAGGCTTGCAATAACTGTTATTATGGTTAAATAATCAATACTTAGAATTTTGATATTGCATGCGCTTAGTGATGTGGTTTAATTTTATAGCTGGTAATAAATATCCATTTCCCTTATAATGTGGGGGAATGAAGATTTTAGAAGTGAAGGGTGCATTTTCTTACTAGAAAGGGGCATTCCTCATGAAAATTCATAAACATTTATGATGAAATTTTTCTCTTGATTTAAAACTGTTTCTTAGGAGATAAAAATTAAAAATGGGATCTGAAAACAATTGACAAATATTAAAAGAAAATCCATCACAACATTTCATTTCAAACTTACTGTGACAGCAGTCATAACCACACTAACAACACCAACTGCACAAGAGGCTACTCTGCTTTCTTCCACACCAGCCTTCTCAAGTATTGATGTTGAATAATAAAACACCTAAGAAAGAAATAGAATAAAATTAGGGTAGAGAGTAGTTGGTATTAAATTTTTGAGAGGTGCATTAGATCAGCAACTATACTAAGTTGGCATGAATAGAATAGCCTACATGACAAAAGAGTGCTTTTCACTGCTAGTGCTAAAACTACAGTATCATCAGTTACTAGGGATCTTTCTTATTACATACACTCACTTAAGACTTTCAACATTGCTGATCCTAGCAGTATGCAGGAGATGTGTCACATAGAAACCTAGTAATGGCTTAGCTCACCGTAGAGTCTCTTATTGGCACAGTGGTAGTGAGACTCCAAGTTTTTCCTTGTCCCATACCCAGAAACAGATGAAAAGACATCCTTCTTTTCATCATAAGCAAGCTTAAAATTTACCAGCTTTCCTCTTTCCTATTCTATCAAGTATAAGTGAGAGTATACTTCTAGCAAAACTACAACAATCTGTAAAAGTAAGCAGGTGAATCATTTCTGAGAGACATGTGATGCCTTTGTGTATGGCATGGCTTTAAGATTGGTTTTATATCATTCTGTTCTTAGTATCATTTTAATCAAAGGGCTCTTGGAGCCAGCTCATTCATGTTATGGCTTAAGTTTGTATTGAGTTCTTGGACTTATTGAATATAGGTACAGCTGAATTTGGTTTGTGTGAACGTTTAAGACTTATGGAATAAATTTACTTTTATTTTTGGGAAGTTGTGTGATAAGAAAACTTGTGCATTCATTGTGATGGGAATTGGAAAAAAAGTTGTGTGGGCTAGAGGTGCAATGGGCAGGGGTCATCAGGCAGATTATGTCCTTTTTGTTGGTGCGTGTGTGTGGGGTAGAGGGTGGGCTTGGTGGGCATAATCAGGCATCAAATGTTGCTCTAGTAGCAAAATGTTAGTAACCCTCACCTTTCACGATCATTTGCACTATTGTGAAATATTCCTTGATATCTTTTGTTTTAAACAAAGCAGTCATTGCATTTGGTTTTTAACAAAGCAGCCACAATCATTCTTAATTGAATTTTAAGCCTTCATGTGGACTGATTTTCACTGTACACTCCTGAATGTTGAAAGTAAATCAAGTAGAAGGAACAGTTTTAGTCTCAGTCAGCATTTCTGTCAACAAAATGAATTCATATTGGTTAAAAAGAATGATGAAATGTACAGACCACATGCAAAGCTGTCAATTGTTTCTTGAATATTACATGTGTTAAATATTCAATGGTGACATCTCATTTACATCTACATCTACTATTATTAGGAAGGTAAAATCTGTTACGACATCACACCAACCAACTCACACGCAAAGTGAGAAGACTATATGAAGGCTTAAAATTATATTAAGAATGATTGTGATCAAGAAACAGTCAAGGGATATTCCATAATAGTGCAAATAATCATGAAAGATGATCACGGAAAAGCAATTGCGTAATGCTTGGTATGTTGTAATATGACATGTTATAACATATCAGATGAAAAAACAGTACAAATTTTTGGTCTACATTTTGTACCTGGTCTACATTTTGCACCTGGTCTGCAGTCTGCATTTTGCATTTTGTACTGAGCAGATTGGTATTGCTGTTTTTGTTTAAGCAAGCCTCAAGTCTAGACCGAAATGTTGGAACTCAAAAAAAATTTTAGTGAGATTATCTTGGCCGCTATGACTGATGTGTGGACTGTATGTTAGAGAGCTCCCAAAGAAAAGCACAATGATAGAACAATGATTACTTTATACCAACTGAAGATGAATACAAATGCATGGCTTACCAATATGGCTGCCTCTACGGTATGTGTTGAAGTGAACATTTTGGCTTCTCAATTCAAGTTGCATTTTTAGAAGTTTGAAATGTGACTTGAGGTTATCATTTTTTATTAAACTATACAAAAATTTTATTTCTGAGTTTCTGAGCTTCATTGAAATTAATTTTGACTTTCAATAAGTGGGGAGGGGTAGCATGTGAGACTACCTCCATTCACAGTCTACAATACTACTTCTGTTTACAGAATACCTGTATCCACAGTCTATAACTTTCATCAACATCTGCTTCACCATGATACCTCATTCATTGCTTCCAGCTCATTCATTGCTTCTAGCATGAATGAGCTGATAAAATGGGCATACCCTTGCCAACCTATGCCATAAGTTGTAACTTATGTAACTTTTATCAACATCTGCTTTACCATGATACCTTATTCATTGATACCAGTTCATTCATTGCTTCCAGCATGAATGAGCTGATAAAATGGGCATACCCTGGCCAACCTATGCCATAAGTTGTATTGAGGATTTCTCCCATCCCCAAGGTTACCACAAGATGTGAACTTGTCTTAGCCAAATATTCTTCTGATATTAATAATAACACAAAAATGGGAAACACTACTGGTTATACAAGATAATTTGGTTTTATCAACTGAGTTGATTAAGTGAATTGGCCACCGTAAAGAAATACTAAAGCTGATGCTCGCAGTGTTACCCCTTCATCAGAGCAAATACAAATCTGCTCTGACAAAGGGCTAATGCTTAAAAATCTCACCTCTATAACCTCTTTACGGGGGCTAGTTTGACTTAGTTAATAATTAAAACCAAATTATCTCACTCATAATTTTCCCAATTGATGCAACACCACAGCTTCTTTAGAAACTTATTCCCACTGCTTATTATAGGTGATTCAAACATCATACATACCATAAGCACAACTTCAACTTACTGCATTTATTCCACTCAACTGCTGTCCTAACTGTAACACAACACTGATAAGAAGTGGCATTCTTAGTGCTTGGATTGTAATTAATTTTAAGGCACTGATCCTCTTTTCTCTCAGCTGATGCTCCTGTTCAATCTGTAAATCCAACAGCTTTTATGTTTGAATACTAACCTTCACTGTACAGATCTAAAATTTAATACAGACTCAAGTGTATATGTTCAGGTAAACCTATGATCAAGCATTCCAAACTATCTTGTGTTCTCAAGGTCAGGTAAGTGCAACTTTAATTCCTGACCATCAGACCAATTGTTTGCATTCTTGAATGTGATTATGGTAGTCAGTTAACAAACAGTTCAACATTTGTTTTTCTTTTCCCCAATTGTTTCTTTGACTGGTCAAATCAATGCATTTAACTTGGCTAAGACAAGAAAGTTTGCACCAGCCCTGAAATGTTTTCAGTTCTACTTTTTTCATTTCATAAAATTAAAAAAAAACACTTATTTATTACCAGAGACTTCAATTGAGGGAAGTAGGGTTCCCGACTTCCTTATTATTAAAAGTTATACATTGGTGAAACAGGAGGACAAATAGGTGTCCGATTCTGAGAACACCTTCCCAACGTAGAAAGAAATGACAAAGACACATCCAAACCAGTCGCTAGACCCTTTAATCTCTCTAATCATTCTAAGCAACACATGGCAGTTTGTGGTCTTTCCCTACGTCTAGGCAGTTCTGAAAGTTGCAAAACTCTAGAACAAAAATTGTTTTTCAAATCGGCACTCTTATTCCCCATAGTATCAACAAGCACTTTTCATTCAACTAATTTATTCTTGTTTTCTATTTACCATATCCCCACCATAATTCATAATTCATAACTCATAATTCCAGCCCATAATTCCTCCATTCGCTATGACGAAGGGCTAACACTTGAAACGTCAGCCAGGAACAGACCAAAATGAACACATTAATCAGTTGTCAATTTAAAGCTCTTTCATCATTTGCAACTTGGAAAT
This sequence comes from Pocillopora verrucosa, assembly GCF_036669915.1. Lineage (NCBI taxonomy): Eukaryota > Metazoa > Cnidaria > Anthozoa > Scleractinia > Pocilloporidae > Pocillopora > Pocillopora verrucosa. The sequence goes on along the minus strand of NC_089320.1, from coordinate 9,416,298 downwards.
GCCTAGTTTTTTGCGAGGAATGATTCCAATTGATGGGACACCAAAATTTTGTGGTTTATTGAAAGATATCTGAATCAAACCTTTTCTGTTAAGTGACTCTTACAGTAACCTTGTGGAAGATTGAGTTTCAGTCTGTTTTGGTGAATCAATTGAGTGAACTACTTTTAAGTGTACCTTAAAAGTGCATGCAAACAATATCAAAACTTTAGAGATCTGTCGGTGATTACCTTTTGTCCTTTTTTCAAAGATAACTTATTTAAAAACTTACCCTCATTTCTTGAATGTCTACCATTACATCACTGGTTCCTCTAAGCATTGTCAAGGCTATATTTAAAAAAATACAATCAAATGATCTCATACCTTAATTTAAAAGCCTAAATTTTAAAATGATTTCCTAGGAAATAATAAACATATTAAATATTTCAAACTTTTTACATTCCTAAAACTTTTTTGTCTTAAAAATGTGGACACAAGATAAATTCATCAATGCTTGGGGTGGTTAGCAATAGCAAAAACCAATGAGCTGACTGATGGATTTTATAAAATTAACACCGAATTAAGCTTTTTACATTTTTTCCTTATTTCAGAGTTTTCTTTAAGTTCTGTACATGTACATGTTCCTATAAGGAATGTCTTGGGCTTCCAATTTTTAATGTCAGTCTTTGTAAGACCAGTTTTTCTTTTTTCTTTATTTTGGAATCCTTATCAAACTTTGAAAAAAAGGCAAATATGATAAACCTATGAACTAGAAAATTCAATTTCTGGGTTAACTCCACCAAATACGAGATTTTTGTACTCTTGGCAATGTTTGTAAAACAAAAAGGAATGACACTTAACTCTGATAGTGCCTCTATCTCTCCACCCAGGAGTATACAGTACACATATAAATGGGTGGACCAGCAAACTGTCTGAAAAATGCCAGACAATGCAAAAGGGCATTATACTGTACCTTTCTCATAATTAACTAGTGCTACAGAAGACAAGCTGTGTCCCAGTGGTTGTGGGCCAATCAGCTCTAAAACCCTGAAACATTGATACTGTATACTTGGTAAAGTAACGAGATGTGACTGGATTTCAAATACAGCAATACCTTCCACTGTCTCTGGTTCTTTGTTAAGTTTGAGTAACAGATAACGTGGACTTCTTGGACAAAATGGGAGGGTCAAGACTTGCAGTAGTGCTACAACAAATCCAAAACCAACTGAGTACGACCAGCGACTTTCTGTGCCAAATACCTGCGATGAGAAGAAAGTGCTGTAATTCATGATCTACAAACTATTGTGACAGTCATGAATTCTCCCCCTCCCCACCCTTCCTGCAATGTATACTGAACAAAGTCACTTGAGAGAAGTTTGTTGGATATTAAAATAATCAATTAAACATGTAACATTGATGCTGAAAGCTAGACTGTCATATTCTGTGGCTTTGTAATACCAAGGCATTTGGCAGTCAGCTACAAACTGAAAATACCTATGAATATCCTAAATGGGTAATAATGAAAATTGCATCAATCAAAACTATCCATATTGTGAGCTTTTCTTTTTTCTTAAGCTAAGTTGCATATCAACAGACAAAATATTTAGTGAGTTGTTACCCCCTTGATAGTTGGAGCATCCTTTGAAGTTCCTTTTGACGTTTTCTTTTTAGCACTTTAATTTATTCAAGCCGCAGTCTAAAGGTATATACATGTATTATAATTATAAAGAAATAATTAACAATTATTCACTAAAGTGCAAGTGATAAATATCCATCACTAGTCACTGACACTAAGCTGAATAGTTGTTTTAGAATATACCAAAACAATGAGATAATATTGCACAAAAATATAGCTCATTTTTTACTGGGATGATTGCAATATTTTCAGGTAATTTGCTAGGAGGTGAATCACTATGGATATGCAGAGTTTCAGTAGCCAATCAGAGCACACTTCAATGTTTTCTACTGTTAGGTGCATTCCAATGTTACCCTAAATGTCCATGTATAAGCCGCACTTTTTTTCACAAATTAAATTGAAGCCAAAAATCAAGGGTGCAGCTTATCCATGGATATATCTGTGTTTGGAGTTCTCAAAAACCTAATTAATATTCATAAAACTTCTTAAGATGCCATGAAATAAACATAAAAGAAACTGAGAGCATGTATAGCTAAAGGAGCTGTTTGTGTCTTGGAGTGTTTATCAGCAAATCTTGCTATCCAAGAGTTCTTTCAAGCGATTAATTTTCGCTTTACTTGAACAACTAAACACCAACATACAAGGAATCTCTCGTTGTTTTTTGCTACCTTCATGGCAAATTTGTCGACCGCATTATCAGGCTCTTGTTCTCCATGAAGTTTTTCGCCTAATGCAAGTTTCCAAACATCTGTTTCACGTGGTATCCTTGAACAGCTGAGTCGACGATGGCCAGGCCCTAGCCCAGGCTCATCCCGACATTTAAAGCTTTGCTACTAAGTGCTTGTTTGTTTTCTTTTCTGTTTCGCTTTCTTTAGACTTGATAAATGTGAAAGATAGACACAACTTCTATGTCGGTGTTTTGAAACTTTGATTGTTTGTATCAATACAACTCTACTGAAATTTCAAACTGTATTGTTTTTATTTTTTTCCAAATTCTGTGCTTCCAAATCGGGGGTGCGGCTTATCTACGGATGCAGCTTATACATGGACGTTTACAGTATTTGCCTTCAAATGAATGACATTTTAGCAGCATTCCATGCAGAGTTGAGCTGAAAGATCATTTTGTTACTGTTTAGACTTTGGTTTACACCTTTTTGGGGATTCAGTTATTCATCCCTTTCACTCACAGCAATACTCCATTCAGTCTGCTACACAATTCTTATGATATGAGTTTGGAGAATTTGGTATTGGATCAACAACTAATCCTCCAATCTATATTTTTCTTTATTCTCATCACTAGTCTGCTTGGCATTGTTTCAACAAGGTAAGGAGAAATTCTGTCCTGGTCAGTAATGGGAGTTACAAGCAAAGAATATTATTTTCCTTTTCATCTACTATACCCAAAATGTTTATCACGATGGAAACATTAATATAAAAAACATATTTTGTGTGCTCAGCATGTATAGGTGTGTATGATAGTAGAGCTTGCAGTGCACAAAACACGCCCAGTTTAGCCCTATAACTATAAAAAATAGTAGTGACCCATCAAGCCAAAAAAATTTGGACTTACAACTGTATAACCAACTGTACAAGGTAATACACAGGTGCAACATGGGATATCCCATTCATGTGCCCCAGGAAACATGGGTAAATGATGAAGAAGTTAGAGGGCTCCACATGGGGTAGAGGTTGCGAAGCTGAGCAGGCAAAGAATTTGCAACCTGTGCTATGAGCGTGAAATCACATTAATGAGATCGCAAGCAAAGAACTTATAACCTAAATTTTTATTTTGATCAGGAAATCATACTGGTGAGGTTGCAGTTGAACAGTAATTATTGGTATTGTGCAATTTCTAATCAACTTGCTTATCTACAATACTCAGAGCTAATAAAAGCTATTGTTAACCAGAGGAAATTATTCTATTTCAAGGAGAAAAGGTTTTGAGTGCATTTAGGCTGGAAAGAGAGAATGACCAGAGAGCATGAAGTGAAAAGTGAAGAATGAGTAGAGAAAAACACAAAGGAGAGTCAGAAAGGATGCTAAAATAGGACGAACACAGTGAGAGGAACGCAAAAGAGAACAAGACAAGGCTAAGTAAAAAGGCGAATATCCAGCATGAGCAATGCAAATAGGAACTACAAAGAGTTCAACAAAGAGAAAGCAATCTGCAAAGGATCTGAGAAAGAAGAGGAGGTAAGTTGAGTCTTACTAGGTTTTCTCTGATGCTAAGGCTCAGAAAAATGCAACCCTTTTTTACTAATCATCCTTTGATACTAGCTTCAGTTTATCACTCATTGCTGTTTTGATGAAGGCCAAAAACAAAATAATTATTACATTTCAGTAAAAATGTTGGCATTCTTCGCTTTAAAATTGTTGTGCTTGTTCATCACTCAAATAACATTTCAGAAAGTTGGTATTCTCCATATGTCTTGTCTTTTTATAAGCAAATGGCATATGCAAATTTATATCATTCTCTCTTTAGTTAACTAAAGCAGGGTTTACTTTACTCATTTAAAAAAATTGTGCTTTGTTGAAGATGGGTGGTTTTAACCTAAGAATTAACTAAGGTAATAGCTTTTCCAAAAATTGAAATAAAATGAGATTGAGTAATTAAGCAACATAATCTTTACATTAAGTCTGACACAGTATTTTGATTTTGACAATATTGTCATGTGAGATCTTGTCAAACATCTGAGAATTGATTTACAGTCCCCATAAGTGTGATGCAAACAAACTCATGGGTTACATGGATTTAGTGCTACTGCTAAAAGAGTGAATTTCATAGTTTGGTCATGGTAATTTTCAGCGCTATGTTGTCGTGGTTTGTACTCCATTTGTCAAAGTACAGAAACAATTAGTCTCACTAAACAAGGAGTAACTTTCTCTTCACATTACATCTTGAGTAAAAAATACTTAATGCTGGGCTTATAATGAACATGCTTGCCACACAATTATTTATTTCTAATGCTGGAAACTGAAGAATCGATCTCTGAGCCATCACATTTTGCTAGGAGTGTCCCAGCTGTGATGGTATATTGAAAAGGGGTCCTGGCATTGAGCTCACAAGCAAGCTGGTAAGCATATGATCAGCATAAATAATTTGTGCTTACAGTTTTCGAATTCAAGGGCAGTTTTTCAGAATTCAACAAAGAACAATAAATCCGCCTATTTACAATGTATCACAAGTAAAGCACATTTTAAACTTTCCATATGATTCAACATTTACAGATGTCATATAAAATGTTAACTCAATAATTTGGCATATTTCATTGATTATTTGATTATTTTGTAGCTACAAAAGCCACCATGACTGAGGGTACTGAACTTGATATTCAATACACATACTTAGGCTCCCTTAAAGAGAGATGGATGGAATAAAATTGCTTTAATTTACTACTGTGTATTGCACCAGGTTTACATAATATGTAATTACATAATTCATGAATATTATAGCTGCCTTCAGAAGCAGACATTTAGTTAATATACTTCTGCTTTATTTAATGCTAATTAATGTGTTTTTTAGTGTGACATATATCCATTCTTTTAATTTCCTCCCTAACCTGCATGTAAATAATTTAATTAAATATGTTTCAATTTAAGTGTGAGAGGTCAGTTCCAGAGTTCTGTTTCTGGATTGAAATCAGTGGAACAGGTTTCTGTCTGTAAACTACTTCATGTCATATGCTTCTCCTGAATCTATAATATTATTGCCCTTGTTTTTTTTTTTAGAAAGTCTCTTTTATATCCCTGCGTAGGATTTAGGCATTTACTCTATGGAACATTCAATGGCATTGCTTTTTCATCCCTATATAGAGATATTACACATTTCTTTATTTCAAACCTGTATAAGGAAGTCAAGTTAATTTCAATGAGTGTGAAACTTCATTCTACACAAGAACACTTTGATGGAGTATAATACTGTTATATTTATTTGCTGTCTTTCTCATACATATGACAGTCACTATAAGTGTTTTAAAAAAGGGAATTTATTTATATTTTAATGATTAAAACATACTTGGGCTTTCAAATACCAAAAAAAACAATGAGATAAAATTTGATCTTATGAAACACTTACAATGGGAAAACCTTTTGCTGATAGCTTATGTCTTTAATGTTCAGGCGAAGATACAGGAGTTTTCAAAGCTACCAGACATAAGGAACTGAATTCTTTAAACCATTTCATAATATTATTTGTATTGCAAACAATACAGGCAAATTTTATTACAATTTCAAGCTGTCAATCAATATGAAAATTTTAAGTGGATTGTTACTACTAAAAAAACCGTTAAAGAATGCTCAAAATTATCTGTTCGCAAGTAATGAAAAGCACATCATACCTTAATGCTTGACATGTGTTACTTATACATGTCAGTTGTATATACTTACCATTATAGAGAAGTCCTCAACCACAAAACAAAACACCAAGCAATGTTTGGGACAAAGACAGCCTTTATTGTTACAAGATTACTAATTAACTAATGTTTTTACAAATACATAACTCCTATATGATAGATATAAGCTAATAATAAAATAATACTCAAACATAGTTATATTAACAAACAAATCTAAAAGCCAGCCATCTGGGAAATAAAACACCTGGACAGATACTAAGACCAGCAAAACCAGGCACAGGTAGGGATGAGAGGGAAGAAAAATAACCTCTAAGAAGGCAAGTGCAAATTATGTCTAAAAGTATGTGCTCATGTACATGTGATACTAGATCTCTTGTATCTTTCAATTTTTGCTCATTTTCCCACATTGAAATTAACAGCCTTGCTCTGTAAAGTAGATCATATCATTTCAACTGATACTGAAATCATACACTTCATCTCATGAAAATTTCCCAATCCTCCAAAATCTGGTCAAAACATCAAGAAAATCAATAAAGGTCTTCAGCTTTTAGAAAATACCACTGACTAGCATGTATGTTGATCTCCTTGCAAGCTGTGAGAACATCATCAATTAGCTCCAGACCCCATCAATTCCCCCCCTCCCCTCCCAGACTGTTTCCTAAACCCCCTTAAATAAGCACTTCAACAGCCAATGCTGTAGAGTTTTAAAAAAGAGAAAGGCTGTAAAATAAATTAATTGGAATCCTGCTTTTCAGGTTGGCTAAATCTTTATATCATACATGGTGGGACACAGTCTGAAAAAAAGTGTGAATGGACAGATGCACAAAGATGTTGGCTTAATGTATGGTTCTGTATTCTCTTACCTATGGGGCTTTTCTACATGTAGGCACTGAAGGCTTTGCTAATAATATTATTCTCAATGGATGGAAGTATTTTGGAAATTATTTTCATGTATACAGTGACATGTAAAAATTAATTTTATTATAAATAGTTAATCACACCCTGATTTTATGCACATACCTGAGTAAGTCCAAATATAAATCCCACAAGAATTCCAGTGACAACTCCAAATTGATTAAGCACACCAAGAGAACCTCTTAATCTAACAGGAGCAATCTCTGACAAGTACACAGGGGCCACAGCTGTATTTACACCTGCATTTAAAAGCAACAATAAGTACCTGGGTTTTGCTGCTTCTACATCCACATGTACTGTCAAACACAGGTATTATTTAATGTACTTTAAATTTTTCATAACAGAGTTATCCTTACTATTAGTTTGTCTATTATTGATCAACATTCTTTAACATAAAGATACATGTATATGTATGACTATACTATAAAAACTAAGAATTTTAAAAATCTGCAATTGCAAACATTATATTACTCAGTCTTCCCCTGTACTGAATGTTCAGTTTCATTAAAAAGGGACACTAAGGCAGAAACTCAGTTCAGTCTACAAATTTCATACTTCTTCACTACATACATTTCAATAAAAGGGCCTTGTTTTCCCTGTTTACTTACAGACACTGACTCTCACTCACTCCTTCACTAACTCAATCTCACATACATAATAACATAGAGGGTAGAACAGAATAGAATGCTGTAAACAGCTAGACAACAGTGGAGCACCTTGCAAAGTGACAACAGTTTTTTTGACATAGCACACATGCTCGCAAAGGCAGACCACGTTGATGATCAAATTACTTTATATGGTACATAAAAAGGATTAAAAAACCATCTCTGACTGGTAAAATATTATACCTTTAACACTTCCCAAGAGTGGTTTATCCTTGCTCCCAATAAACATGATGTATCTTCATACTGAGGTCATGATATAAGGTATGCAAAGATTGGAAAATTTTACACAAGATTTTAAACACAAAAGTGTCCTGGTAAGTGTATAGTGCAGTTATTTTACAATAAGTACACCAATATTAGAAATAAACTTACCACCATTAAATCCAACCACAAGCCGTCCAATGACAAGTAATGAAGGAGCTTTTGCATGGTATGAAAAAAACATCATCAAAGATCCAACCATGGCTGGGAGGTTGTTCAGCAACAAAGTTCGTTTACTGAATAAGACAAAAGTAAATTGATCCATCAAAGAGTCTTAAAACATTTTTTTTTTTCAATTACAAAAACAATATTTACAAAGTGGCGATACAATACTAAATAATATGATCAAAGATGCAATACTAAATACTACTAATTACATGCAACCTTCCTTACAAATTAATATTTCTTACTACTATACTTTAGATTAGTAACAATACCACTGATTATGTTGGGTTACCAAGAAAATAATCACTAGTTACAGCAGAATATCTTAAGATGTGAATTAATGAAATATCCTAAAATGCCAAATGTCTTATTTTATGAAACAAAAGTCCCAAAAGATGGAATTGCAATAAAATAAGAAAATTATTTATAATTAACAGGGGAAATAAAAAGAAGCTCAGGTACCTACTGTTGGAGCCCAGAGGACTGGGGAACCATGAAGCTAGCCCCTTGAAAATTTTTATTAAACTGCTATCGCTACCATTATTATAATCGTTAATATTATTATTTGTTCCCATTTAATTATTGATTGAATGTCAATTAGACAATATATTCTTGAATCATCTTTCTCTTATGGAAGAAGGTACTTGTAAATATGTAGGATGTGTCAAGTTTTCTGTTTTGCATGGGAGACAAGTATTCTGCAAAACTACCTTCTAGCGTCATCATACAACCTCTAGTTCTTTTCAATGCTTTTCAAATTATGCTATACAAGTAGCCACATGCATTCTTTGACCGTCAATTTTTCAATTTGCAGGGCAAACATAACTGATTTACATATGTCAACTGTGAATCAATAATTTTATTAGCCATAGATTATAGCTAAATGGCCATGGCTCTATCATCCCAAAATGATTTGCTTTTGTGCGACCAAGTGAACAACCAGGAAAGAGTTTCTTAAAGGAGACTAACAGATCATGTAAAATCAATGAGTCATCAAAAGCAAAGTAGATACATTTTTGTATGATTATGAGTACATCATCTTTGTTTATCTATATATAGCTTAGCTTTTATAAATATCATGCTAAAAATAACCTGAAAAAAAATATCAACAGCTTTAATGATGGAGCTCCACCCCTTGGCAAAAAATTATTTCTATTTTCAATCTTCTTCTGATATTAAAATCCTTGATAGCCATCTGAAAATTTCATGGAGAAGTACACATCTTGTCTTTGTAACATTGGTAAAAATGCAAAAGCAAACAAAAACACACAAAAGCAAACAAAAACACTAAAAAACGCACAAAAACAAACAAAAACACTAAAAAACGCACAAAAACAAACAAAAGCAAACAAAAACACACAAAAAAACAAAAAGCTATCAATCAGCTAAACCTCTAATCACCAATGAGACTCTTTTCTCAATTGAACAATCAGTTCAAGCAAGCTAAGCTTTTCCAATTGAACAAGAAAAAAAGTTCACTTGACTCCGAGAATAACTGGCTGAAATTCTGAAATATCACCTGTCATAGTCCTCTGCATCACCAGCTTCACAACCACACAAAAGCAAATACAGGGGTAAATTACCTGCCCAGGGAATCAGCAATAACTGGACCGATGAGAGCACCAAGCATTCCTCCAACTGCAAAAATTGCCACAGCAGTGGACCACATTAACTGGCTGAAACTTGAGTTCTCACGGAAATAATTTCTTATGTCCTATTGGAAATGAAAGTCATAGTAAACACATATTTATACTACATAAGAAAAGCCACACAAACTAACTGCTCAGTGAATGAGCAAGTGATACGAAGGTGATAGGAGGCTGGATCTTTTTCAAATTAAGAACATGCATTCAACAAAAAGTAGCAATCAAAAACACGTATGAAGATGCACCTCAGCTCCTCATTTTTTCTCTCCTCTTCACTTTCCTCATTAATTTGGGGGTGCAAATAAAAATTGCAATATCCACAAAAAAAACCGGATGGCTGAGAAATACATTACATAAATCCATTTATCAGTACTGCACTATATTTACAACATCCATTTTGAAATCACTGATGATCCTTGCTATCTGATTGGCTCTCATCAGTGTAATTTATTCACAAAATGTATAATTTTTTGCTCTAAATTGCATGTTTTACCCAGCTAGTGAGAAACCAATTATTACAAAACACATCTACCAATCAGATTTTGAGGCTTGTTTAAAGTAACCAGTCAGAATGAAAGATAACTTTGCAAATTTTTACAAACCAGCTCAGTACTGGATAATAAAATGTTAGTACAGACTAAAATATCCTGTATTTGAGCGATTGAATTTGGCATATTCAAAATGGATGTAATTAAAAGTGGTGAATGAACCTTGTGCTGTGCCATGCTTACTGTTGTCTCCTTGCAGTTGTTGTTTGGTCTTGTCACACAATGCCCTATATTCCCCTCTATTATTCGTCTACAGTTAGTTGCCTCAAAAGTATTATTCCAAGTAATTTTACTACAGAAAGCTAACTTCAATTCTGTCATACAGTGTGTGAATTTTACTACAGAAAGCGAACTTCAATTCTGTCACACATGTTGGTATGTGCATTGTGAGTAAGGAAGCAGAAAAACATGTTTCAACTTTGAAATGACACAAAAGGTTAAATGCAAACCTTTCATACTGTGATAAATCTCGACCTTAATCAATGAGGTCCTTATGAACACTACAAACTGTTATACTCATCAAATGACCCCAAAATTTTGGTTATTGTCATTCTCTGTGCACAGCCCCCTCATTCCATGACATCATTTGCAAAAAGACCATACCCTACCACTGTGATTGGTGCAAGATATCCAAATGCTGTGATATGATTGTTGCATGATATATACCCTACTGCAGCAATCTGATAGGTGTGAGATATGTACCCTTATGCAGCAATCTGATTGGTGCAAGCAACATACCACTCTACACGCTAACATAGAGTTGTCTTTTTTTTAATAAGAAAATTAACTCAAAAATAAAATAGCCATATATAACATTTGTATAGTATACCATCAATTAAGTAATAGTTCATTGCAATGCGTTTAAAAGCAGTATCCCGTAGATTTTACCGTTTCTGGTCCATTGATACACGAAGTACCATATCCAAATTGAAAAGACGAGCCGAACACTATAACAGCTGCTGTAAACACCAACCAGAATGTACAGCCTGAGCTTGGCGATGATTTTGAACGGCTTGGAAGAAGCTCATCCTTCTCAGAATCTTTTGGAGCCACAGTAAATACCTCCTCCTCCGTCATTTTAGTTCGTATTACACTGCCTATCTTTACCTTATGGTTGCTGTTTGTTTCTTTTCTCTAGCCGATCCCTACAAACCACCTCGATCTTCTGAACTGTTCGGCCGGAATTATGCAATTACATCATGAACTCAACGCGACCCTCAACCGAGGACCTGGTACGAACCAGCTCAGACCTTAATCGAAAGAATACTACTTCATTTAAACGGAATTATTGTGTAATATTCAATCAAACAGTATGGCGGACGCGATGGGAATCGAAACAGTATGTTACTTTTCAGGTCTTCCCAACGAAATTGTTGAAAAGATAATGTCTTACTTGTCACCATATGGTGACTTATGTGACGCTAAATGCGTGTGTCGTTTGTGGTATCGTTTGATTTCTAGGATTTGCAATCAACGCATACAAAATTTTCGAGACGCTGTGAGAAGTGGTAATTTACGTTTTCAAACAGTGAGCATAAAGTCAAGAGAATCACCTTTTCCACGGTTTTCCCACAGTTGTTGTATCATAGGAACTAAAATGTATATATATGGAGGTTGCTCCTCATCAAACAAGGCTTTTAATGATCTACATTGTCTTGATCTAAGGGAAGGGCGGTGGAAGAAGCTTCGTAGTTCAGGATCTCCTCCTCCTCCGAAAGAATGTGCAACTGTTGTGGCGTATGATAACAGGGATATTGTCATATTTGGTGGCTGGTGTCAGCCTGCCAGGACAGGAATCAATTCTGCAGCAAAATTTTTTGATGACTTGTACATTTTTAACACTCATAGTCAGACATGGAGTTCACCTGCTGTTAACCTAAATGGGCCACGGCCATGCAAGAGAGCGGGACATGCAGCTTGTGCCTTGGGTCACAGCATGGTTGTGTTTGGAGGAGCTCAAAGACATTTGAGGTCAGACTATCTTTCAGTTTTATGACCAGTGCAGTTGTGTGTAAATTTGGGGGAGATAGTCGTCGCTTCTTAGTTCAGATATCTTAACAAAAGTCATGTAACTTGGACACATCAGGGAGTATCAGTACTTCTCCGTACTATTAAAATGCTGAGTTTCACGAAAACAATTTTATTTGCTATTCCCATTCACACTTAGTAAGAGTATTTCAGGCATCCAGCAACAGCTGTCAACAACTGCATACATTCTATGGTTTTCAGAATGCATTAGCAAATTGTCTGGTTTGTATTTAAGAATGTAATTACGGAGAAAATAATTGACCTTTTTTCTGATAGCTTTTTCTGACCTGATAGCTCTCTTAACTTTAATCTCTAAAGAGGTGAAGGACCAACAATACACAGGTTTTGTCTCTTTAAGTATATTCAATTGGGCCTTCATTGACTACTGTAATTTAATAAGTAATTTCATAGGCTTATGTGGCTTTGGTATCAAAAACATTTTGAAGCCTGCAATCTTGGTTTACATTTCTGAAAGTTGTGTGTTTGGTTCCCTGGGCAGCATTTCTCCTAGGCACTTTTCTTTGTTTCCATATTGATTAAGCATGCAATTAGTGCCATCAGAATATTGCTTTTTTTATACTATACAGTAAATGTTGCTGCAAGCTCCAGGAAGAGAAGGAGTAGCTGAAAACAAGACTTTAAAACGTGCGAGATGTGAGCCAGGTCACCGTCACTAATGTGTTTTTACCTGAACTTGTAATTTTTTTAGGTTCAATGATGTTTGGGTTTTAGACATGGTAAACATGACATGGAGTTGTCCCAGCATAAGAGGAAAAAAACCATCTGGAAGATTTGGCCATTCACAGGTATTTCAATGCCTCAAGCTGATGTACTCCAAGAAAAATTTTTTGCCTGCTTGTAATGCAATACAGTGGATTTTTTTTCTTAATTTACCTTTTCAGTAACAAAATCACAGTATTTATCATTATTGGAGTAATAATCTTATTTATTGTATGGACCAAGTGTTTTATCATAAAATACACCACTGATAAACAAAATTCTAGGACCTTAGCAGCAAGTTTTCTGTATCCTCACTAGTAAGGTTATCAACAATATCACTAGCACTGATAATTTCTAAGGAACAAGATATACCTAAGGAAAAAACAAATACAGTTTGAAATTATTGAAAAGTAAAGAATATTGTTTAAGAAAAAAACTCCAAAATAATTAAGGATAACAATGACACTTCAGCCTTGCAAAAGTACCAGAAATATTCCCCTGTTTACCAATAACAAGAGGAGGAAATAAATTTTTTTAATTTGGGTCAGGAAAAGGGTGCAGTAGAATAAAAGGGAGCAAACTGCTTCTAGTGGGAATTCCAAAGGCCAGTAAAAAGTTATTGCATTAGCCTTTTTTTGATAGCTTTTGCTTTACAATGCTCAAATTGTTGGATGATTTAAGGTGCTGTGTGGCCAGCCAGATGCTAACCATTGGGTATAGTTTATGGAGAGTATTAAGTGTTGTACCTTAAAGCAATTTCATCTTTTTCACCCAATCTCTATACTTGTTCTCAAAATATCATATAAATTTACCATTTTGTATCTTTGTGTTTGGGCTTGTGTTATCTCTTTGTATAGGTTAAAATCATTTTAAGCTTTGGGAAAAAAAAATGAATTTTGACTTGGTTTGATCTTCTTTAGATGGTGTTAGATGATCACACAGTACTTATGATTGGTGGATGTGGTGGCCCAAACTTGGTGAGAACCAAATGCTAATTGGTATAGTTTCATAGTATTTACAATATTTCTTTAAAAAAAACTTCACATAAGTTGAAAAATTAAATCTATCAAGAAATTGAATTAGTAGATTTTTGATCATTGGAAACCCATCTTGATGACCTTAAAATGAGACTTGTTTAATTAATTTAACACTAATTTAGAGGCTGTTGGCACCTATCATTACTGTGTTGGTTTTGTGTGGCTCTATTCTTAAATTTAAGCAAATAGGCAGAAGTCTCTTTAAGTATCCAACTGCACAAAGTAGAGTATAATAATGTGTAAAGAGAGTACAAATATCCTGCAATATTGTATGGTTATTTGGACTGTTGGTTATTTTGTACTGTAAAAATCCTGTTTAACCGGTTGGCTGTGTATTCTATGCTTCTCAATTTGCTTTGCTTTTCCTGCCTTATGAGAAATGAACAGAGAGACTTAGCTTGAAAAAAGTAGTCAGATAATAAAAAACTTATTAGACATTTTGGTGTGTAGTGTCACTTGGCATTTTGACTTGTTGTTTGTATTTTGACTCGCCCTACAGTCTTGCAAAATACAACACAACTCGTAAAGATACTCAGCAATACTACACACCAAAACATCTAATATGATGCATTTATTTTCCAATTTTCTGCTTGGAAAGTATTTCCCAAACCTTGTAAGCAGCTTGAGCCTTCAGTAACATGTACTTCCATTACCATCAACTTTCTCTTGGGGGCTACACAACTTGAGAATAAATTTCATGAGAGCTATCAATAATGGTTAAGAATATGAGACCTAGAAGCTGTTTTGTAACATTTTTGGTTTATTTTCAGCCCACATAAGTTGTATTTATTTATTTGTGCACTTGTTAATAATGTGCTTCCAGTTGAAGAGATATTTTTTTACTTTGAGTAGTACATTGAAGTCAATTGTGATAGTGTTTGTTTATAAGGTTCATTTTTCCATTTTAGTTATTTGGGGATGTTTGGATTCTGGACACAAATGAATGGATCTGGCAAGAGTTGGAAGTGAAGAACCGTCAGTGGGAAGCTCCCCAGTTATGGTGTCATCCTGCAGTCTACATCAAGGACACAGTTCTTGTGTTTAGTGTACCTCGCCATCAAGGACATGTACTCTCTCCTGAAGGCAGTCTTGGAGCTGGGCAGAGGCCAGGTCTTGACGGGTTTTTGCCCATGCAAACATTTGTTTTAGACTGTAGTCAAATACGCTCACATTTTTCATGTTCTTGGAAACCTCCTCCAGAAATGCAGTGCTCTCTTCCTGCTACTTCTTTACATTCTGTTGTGGTTGCTAGAGGGGAGATTATTATCTTTGGTGGCATGTTCACAAGATGGTCAGAGTCTAGTCCAGAGACAAGCAGTAATCTTGTAACTATTTCTGCTACTATCTAAACTGAATGATTTTGAAGAAATACTCATCTTAAAAACACTCATGTGCAACTCTTCATTCCAATTAAGGAAATGACATCTAAATATACTTTTTGTCTTTTGTTCAACTTAAAGGAAAAAATGTGTTTATTTCAACAAAATTTGAAATTTAGATAAAACTGTTTTCTTATATTCAGCCATTTCACATAAAATGCAATTGACTTCAAGCCAAGAGAAGCAGATTACAACAAATAGAGAGAAGAATCATTTGATTGCGTGGCATTGTAATGTGATCGTACGGGTGAGGGTCACTGACTGTTAGAAAGTGGCCCTTTTCGACAACTTAAGCAGATTTTCACCACTTTAACACGCAAGTATTGTTGAAACACTCTAAATCCATTGCAGCCTGCTCAAGTCTTTTACTTGCTTGGCTGGCTTTGTTTCCTTGGGTTTGATTTTCTTGACTTGAACCTCTGAGCTCCTATCAGCATAGAGGAAAGGTTTCGAAATGATCGTTTTGTTGGCAAGGCGAATTCCTCCTCTTTACTATGAAAGTAAATTACGTAAAGACGATATATCATCAAAACAAGGGAAATTAAATTCTTGCCGATGTAAAACAAAAATTTGGAGTCTATTAGGAAGTCGTATTTGAAGACAAGATAAAGTCGAAGGATTAGGAAAGGGCCATCTTGCATAAACATGGCCGCTATGATACCATATCGGTCTCCTTGGAGTTCAAGTTTTCTCATTTCTTCGTCTTCATTGTACAATTGATACAATTGTCTACGTTGTTTTTTTCTTTCGTGTTTCCTAGCCTCAGAAGCTTTTCGGAGATATCTTCTGTTCAAACCATCTTCAACCCATAAATAGTTTCCATTCTGGAGAAAATGAGAAGCAATTCTCAAAGTCAGTGGCAAATTTAAAGCAAATAATGAGATAATATAGATGTTCAAACTCAATTTACGAATTGTTTTCATACTTGTGGTAGATTTTCTTCTTCTTGATCTTCAATGTTCATCCCCATTGACGTAGTCACCAAAGTGAATTGAAAAAGACTCCATGAAAACACTCCCAGGGTAGCCAATGTTATATCCTTATTGCGGGCTACCTGCAATCAAACCAAAATGGAGCTACATATACTGTTTTGCTTTAATCAAAAAGTAGGCAAAGGTTAAGCTCAAATGAGTCGCTCTCCATTAGGAACTGGTGAAAGGAATCATGTCCTTCGTGTGAAAGGTCTGCTTAGATGCCTTTATTTATTGCACACATTTCGTATGGTATAAAACTCTCTCACCTGATCATCTTCAAAAGCCTCGAACAACTCTAAAATATCAGCTGCAATGGCCACGTATTCAAGAAGAAGGATCGACAGCTGGTCGCGTGTTATTGCACCACGAGGAAGCATCCACCGACCCAAGATGATGATTAACATCAACCCAATCTCACAAAACTTCTTCAGCTCCTCTTGCCCAACGTAGAACTGAAGCAGGAAGTCAATATGCACATTTATTGTTTACCAAGAAAAAGATGATTCCACGAACTTAACAAGTTTTGTTCATGCATCGCAAACATCAAGGCCTTACTAACCTATTTGTTTCTATGTCTTTTTGTTATCGCAGGACTATAATAATAACAACAACAATAATAATAAATAATAATAATACATTTATATAGCGTCTTTTCCTAGTGGTCCAAGAACGCTTCACGGAAGGGAATTATGATTAAAAACTATATATTACCTAACTATGTCTATGAAAATAAAATATTATTTACAAAAAGTACAACAACAATGAAAATTCAATTTTCCATGTAAGCCCGTAAAAATAAATGTTCTTTAAGTTTCCGTTTAAAAGTTTCAACTGATTGCCAGTCTCTTAATGACTGTGTGAGAGAGTTCCACACTATTGCTGAAGCCAAGGCAAACAACCGACCACCATATAGATTGTACTTGGAAGAATCTATTCTTTTTTCTTTGACTTGAGGTAAACACTCTGGTTCGGTGAACTTATTTATCAAATGCTATAGTTCAGTGCTTGAAATGGCAAAACGATCTGGCATACCAGTAAAACGCTGCTGAGTTTGGTGTCCTCCTTCCGTAAAAAAACCCTGCTTGCGCCACGGTTAAAAAATCGAGAACAATTTCCTGACGACACTTGTCTAGTAAAATTACATGTATCTCTCAAAAAATTCCTTTTCTCTCCTTGCCAAACCAGTTATCGCGGCCGTGTTTGGAATGGCAAGGCTTCTGTCGAATAGATATGGTCATGTCGGCATGTTACATCCTTTGAAATAAGGTGAGGTCCTCATTAATTATGTCAGGAAAGCTCAGATGTTACGGTGGCTTAAGATTTTTTCAGCCCGAATTTTTGCATCATATTCTGCCAACTTTTCAGGCGATTGAAAAGTCACGCTCGTATCGCTTTATTCTTTTCTGTTACTGACTTACCGTTTGCGCCATAGAAACAATCATTATTTTCTCATCAGTTACGTTATTTAGTCTTCCTTCCAGTAGAGTTAACTCAGCAAACCAAGTAATGGGTAGAAGGGTACAAAGGTAGAAAAAACAACTTGGCCAAAAGCTGCAATAAGGAGAAAATAAAAATTTGACCAACTACCACTAAGAAAATTACGTATACTTAAAAATCAGGGGTTCGCGGCACAGGGAATTATTTGGCATGACTAGAACTTCAATGTAGTGATATATTGTCATAGTTGGAACAGTTTAAGGCACTGAAAAATTTATAAAGTGATGAAAAAATCCAGAGTAATTTGAATGATACTCTGTGACTGCTGCAGTAAACCCCCAGTAACATATCACCCTGACCTAACCCATTGATTCCTTGGCATGAATTTAAATTTTCTAGATCAAGCCAATGAAACCGCCAGCGTAGTGGATCAAAACAAATATTGTAGGTTTCTCAGAAAATTTCCTCGCTAAACTGGTCAGATAAATACTTTTCTAAATATTTTGATAACAGTTGCTATTCAAGCATCACCATGAAATCGAAATCATAATTATTTAGAGGACCATGGCGCTCGCTTAATTTCGGATAGGCTTAGTTTTAAGTTTTGAACTGTTTCCGCTGCACTTCTTCAAGCCCTATTAAACTACACTGTGAAAAAAAAAAAACTGGAAAATCCTCAAAGCAGGCCATTCACACGCCGTTTCGTTTATTTTGATCACTCCTTGTGGTGAGGAAATATTACTTTTTAAAAACCTATTTAAAACCTACCAAACAAAAATAGGCAGCCAATGAATAAATCAATGAAATTATGTGAGACAGAATGAAAGATTGAGTCCTAAGAATCTTCTTACAAAGTGAAAATGTGTTTCTTTTTTTAGAGACTTTCTCCTTTCTTAGCCGTTAATATAAATGCCATTTGAAGAAACACGTCGTCAAACATCCGGACTGCGTTAAAGCGACTTCATACTCTTCTTTTTAATTAAAACATTTGATGGCTTTTCACGACTTTTCACTAAAAAATATAAAATTTTTACATTAATTCTCTTCAAGTCAGGTCATCTCCTCAGTAGTTGAAAACTGAGCCGGGAAGCTTCAGTTATCACCGTAATCGGCAGCTTACGGTTCTGACAAAGGAAATAAATTTGAATAGACTATCATGATATCAAGCATTCATCGATCGGAGCGATACCATTGGTAATGCAACACTTCATTAAAAGCGATCATAGTTTGATCGGATGTGGGAGAAAGTCTATTTTATCTGGGGATAAAAGGAATGAAAGGAATTTAAGTATTTAAGTCGAAACTTTTACAGATCTGCTTCCTATAGATTCTTTTTTTCTTTTTATTTCTAAGATTGTTTTTCCATACCTACATGAAAAAAGATTTGATGTGATAAAATTTGCCTTTGCGACTTGGATGTTAGATTATTCTCAACTTTCGCGAATCTGCTGGCAAGAAAGAAAAGGAGCATAACGCTAGATGGAACTGTAGAAAAGTTTCTGAACCCATGAAATTTAAATTGAGGTGACGGTATAGATGGCGAGTCTCACAAACGAGCTTAGAATCAAATGGTGGACTTTCATGTTCCAGAAAATCGGTGTATGTTAATTGTGTTATGAAATATGAATTCTTTTCAAGCTCCGGAATATAATGCATGAGCAAGTTCATGTAAATTACATGTCTAGCTAATACATCATGCATTTGTGAAACGTTTGATCGCAAGTGTTAATCCTTTTAAGACCACAACACAGACAGGATAGGTAAAGGAACATTCTTTTCAAACTGTTTGCTCAAAATACCATAAGCTGGATACCAGTCTGATACGAGCAGAACTCGACCATTTCATGCACCCTGTTGAGGTATTATTGTCAAAACTTTGCCTTAAAACCGTCCGTAAAACAGAAACTTGGGGAGAGAGCGTTTAATTTTTAATCCCTCAATCAAGTGTTTCGCCGCAAATTACAAAAACGTCAATGAAAGTCAAAATTAAATAAATACAAGAGTTTTTGATTAGTGTTACAGCAAGTGTCACCTAGAAGTCAAAAGGCGTGTGAGCGAATGATATTCAAGGTATTGTAAAACGCCAAGTGTTGACTGCACTCGGCTGTTCTAGAATTAAGGTGATCCGTAAAAATATAGGCCTTGCTAATCAATGTAATGATTAGTTGTCTCATGTTATAAACCATACCAAGGTGTCACTAAATTAAAGCGAAAGTTAAGGTTCGAAAAACACTCAGTTTGATTTAGAAGATGATATACTCACTACTTGTACTCCACTCCTTTGCGCACAAGAATGGTGTAAATGGACTCCACGAACAGGCATACCAGGCCGACACAGAAACCCCAAAAAATCGTCTGACCTTGACTGAATTTTACTAGAAGCCACAAGGCTACAATACTGTGAGCCACAAATAACAGTCGGGGTAAAATGGCTGCTATGTAGTTTAGTAGGGTAGCCATTGACAAAACAAGCAAATAGTTGTAGTCGCTATGAAACGCTAGCGAAACGTAGGTACCCCTCGAGGGACATACGTCCATTCATAGGACTCAAAGAGGGTTCACTAATTAACTACGAACAACTTTTGTTATGTAAAAGAGGAAGCTATTAAAATTGATAGCTCACAGAATACAGGCCTTTTAAGGAACCGGTTTTAGAGAGGAAGACAAAAGTTAGAGAATCATAAAATTTTCAGAGGCAAATCAAAAGCTTTTTGCTCGATTAGTGGTAATCTTAGGTGCTAATGAATGAATAATTAAATAATGAATAATCGAATCTCTTTTCTTTATATTTCCTTTTCTAAAATGAACAAGTAAGAGAAAGTGACTACACATACAACGCTGCGTTATGAGACAGCAGTCGCAATGACTAAGAGACTAGGAGACTGCACCCAGAATATCATCTAGGAGACTATATCCAGTTACATACGATAGTTTAGTGACCTTGATGAGGTTGTCAAATGTGAGCTGAAGTTTGAACCAGAAAGAGCGATTGATCAATCGGAAGCGCAGATCTCAAAACATAATCAGTGCAAAACGAAAGTTTGATTAATCTTTTGATGTATTTACACATAATAGACAGTTCATGAATGAGCCCAAGATACAAGCTCTTACTCGTGGTAAAGAGCCAAAACGAAATATTTGTCCAAATGCTAAAGTACACGGTCGAGAGAGGAGCAACCATCAACCCTCGCTAGTCGCAGTCAATGAAGCCATGAGGATAACCTGGGACTCGACCGTATTCCTAGAGAAGGAACTGAAACACAATCAGTCACACATTACAGGAGTGTATCAAGACACTCGGGAGGGGTCACTTATTGACACAGCTCTGTCAGCAGATCAGAATATCATCAGGGCCGAGAAGGAGAAGGTGAAAAAGTATAATTCGAAGTCAAAGAATTCACCGAGCATCAAAAGTGACAGCGGTAACCATCGTGCACTTTGTACTATCTCGAATAGGGACCTAGTATTGGAAGCTAGATAAACAGTTAACTTAATTGGGGGTGCGCAGTCGTCGGCTATCCTCAAAACTCCCCTTGAGTTGCGTAAGTGTTGTGGCCCTAAGCTGCCAGAGCTCCTGGAACTTAAGTTAGAAGACCCAGAAAAACAGAAAAAAACTGGAGATAATTGCATAATAGTTGTAGTGATTTTGATGATAATAATAATAGCAATGATAATGATAACAATGACATTAATTTTAATGATAGTAATAATAATAATAAAAGTAAGAATAACTCGTTAATGTCCTCGTGAAATGAACAAGGTTTAGGCGAACGACCGCGCGACTCCATCTTAGAGACTGAGTAGAACACATAAATGTGAAGAGCAACCTTTGATGAGTTCTACATACTTTTAATTAATGTTGTTCCTATTGTTCATTAAACTCTTGATCTAATCTTAACACTATGACGTCATTAAGCCTAAGGAGAGAATTATTTCAACAACACATGAAATGAATATTCAGATTTCTTGGGTTGCTAAGTCATCAACACTGTTGGTCACATATTGCGCATTCTTTTATGCAAATTTCTTTTAAAAGAGACTCCCGACAAACTTAAATCGATTCAGTTTTCCTGTCAACTTTTTATCGAATACGACCCGTCGGAGGTTCAGGCTCCTTGCAATTTTATCAATTTTCGGTCAAACTTTAACTTTCCTTTGGTTGTGGTAAGTTTTAAACCGTTTCTGCAGCTGTCATCAAGTCCCACTGCAAATCGCGCGGGGATATTTGCCCGTGTGATAGAAGGGCGACATTTCAACATTGTTTTTACCGAACGAAGTTTATTTCCTAGGTCCTAAATACAGTGTATTTCTTTTACAGTTGTTGGCAATTGATTCGGAGCTTAAAAGAAAATTTTAATCAAGAATCAGACGAACGAGGTCGAGGATCGTTTGTAGTCCTTGTCAAGTCTCTCAGCTGCCAAAGTCCTCCGAGCATCGAGCCAAGCAAGACGAACGAAAGGGATTTAATTTGTTCCTCTGTACCCGTAATCTTCAGTCTTAGTCAAGCAATTAAAGGCAGGATATCAAGCGAGCTAGGCAAACTATATTTCAGCCGAGTTTATCCAACTCTATAAACAGATTTCCGCAAGGCAAATTAACATAAGGAAACCATCTTAATAAAGATGCAAAACAAAGGCCGTAGAATTGGTCCAAGATCCAGTTCTCCAGAAGATCCTTCAAAATGCATCAAGTTCTCGCTGTTTTTCTTAAATGTTCTTTTCTGGTTAGCTGCGATCTTGATCCTTGGAGTCGGAGTGTACATGATGGTCGACAAAGACGTAGATTACCAAAGTTTGAGCGATTTGTCGTTTGATCCTGCAGTGCTGTTCGTGATTCTCGGCGGATTATTGTTTCTCATTACCTTCCTCGGATGTCTAGGCGCTTTACGAGAGAACACTTGCATGTTATGCTGTTATGCCATCATTGTTGGCGTGCTTTTGTTAATCGAAGTTGCTTGTGGCGCTTTGGGCTTCATCTTCCGCGAAAAGGTGGAGGAGAACATCCGAAAAAAATTAAACGATGCAATTAATCTTTACCGTGAACCAGATAAACCAGACTTACAGCTGATAATTGAGACAGTACAAACTGAATTCAAATGTTGCGGAATCACCTCGCATGAAGACTGGCAGGCTAACCTATACTACAACTGTTCTTCGCCGGGGGCAGAGGCGTGCGGAGTGCCGAAAACATGCTGTAAGACTGAAGAAGACAGGATTAACAGCCAGTGTGGGTATGGAGTCGGAAGAATGGATTCCATCGAGCGAGAGAAGAGGATCTATACAACTGGTTGTCTGACGATCGCTGTTAACTGGTTCAAAAACAATCTCATTACTATCGGGATTTCGTCGTTCGGCATACTACTGCTACAGATCATAACCATTTGGCTGGCTGTTACACTTCGAGGTCAGGTGGCTGATATCAAAGAATCGTTCAACTCTCCGTCCAATAGACGATGAAAATTGAAAAAGCTTCTTCCATTGTTGAATTTGATGATGTATGCAACACAATCTCAGTATTCAGTTTTGACCGCTAGCGGTAGCTTAGTTCCTTACTACATTGTCGCTTCTTAGATGGAAAAAATAATTAAAAAAGAATTTAGGACTTAAGCTAATTACTAAGTGGCCAAAGATGCTATTTTTGTTTAGTCGTAAAGACAACTGTTCTCTGGTCAACTTTACCAGATGTATTAACTAACAAAGAGAAGATATGAGGTGCACGAGAGGTGATCGAGAGGAAAGGAGGAGAAAATGGCAGTACTATTAAGAGAGCTTGAAAAAATTGGCTTACTAACCGTGGAAATGTTTTGGGAGCGAAGTTAATAATTTGAATTATACCTCTGAAGGAACAGTATTATTCACTATTCAAATGTATGCGTTACATTAGTTAGTTTAGTTAGCTGTAATTCGTAAGCCGTACCTAGGTTTGCCGCATATCATTCGCTGAGATCCATGCATGCAATAATTTTTATATATTTCCCTAGAAGGACTACATTCGTAAAGAGGTCAAGTAGAGGCGAGTTAATTCAGTGACTTGTTTTTATTCTTACCTAATCAGAATAGATTCACAGCATGAATGATCCAGGAATTATCTCTACGATAAAGGATACGCTCAGACAGCGTTTATAATGTAAACAGAAATTGGTATGTATGGCGCACATGCACCAACGCAAACGAAAGTGCAAATATGGAAGGGGACGTTCATGTCACACGTAAATGCAAGGAACGTATGATACGTAGAGATTGTCCGAGTACTTTTTTCCCCAAGACGGACAAGATGAGAATCTGACAATTGTTCTCAACATGTCTTAGGTTATGCTCAAGTGCAAGCTTATGTAGTTTGAGAAAATTTTTTTTATAAATTGGACGTAGTCCTAATTCTTTCGTTTTATCAGCAAACTTTATCTCAGGTTATACTTGGCTCCCATTGTTTGCCTTAAAGATACTCCCCAGCACCCTTGGCCGATTTCTAGTCCTAAACAGCTGTCGAAGACGTCATCGTGGCGTCGTCGACAGCTTTATCAGACAATATTTGGAACATTACCTCTGAGTGTATATATGCCTTTGCGTTTGACCTTTGCGTAGGCAAAACCAGAGGCCTACCTAGACCGGTGAGTACTGTAGTATCGTGGCATTTTTGTGTCTGCACGTGTAGCATAACCCAGCCCTTCCACCCAATATCACATGACATAGAAACTAACACAACCGTTCATAACAATTACACCACCTTACAGTGTTTTTTGTGGACATCAAACAAAAGAGATATAATTGATAGAAACTCTCCTCAGTAAATATAATATACATAAAAAATAGTTTTGCTGAATAATGGTAGTTAATTGATGGAACGAACCTGCCTCTTGATTATTGGCATAACTTTGAAACATCGTTCAACCCACTCAAGAGATGGTTTCTCGTGTTTATATTTTTTTGAGAAAGGCAGCGGTTCTTTAAGCGGAGAGGATAAACAGTGACTGAAAGAATTTCAAGCAAATAAAAAGTAGCGGTTATCTTTGACACGTATTTCAAAAGGAATTATCGGTGTACTTGACTGAGTCAGGTAGTCTTTTGAGATCCACTGTGACTAAAAAAAGCTCTTATTTTGATAACAAAGGATCAAAGTAAACTGAGGAAGATGATCGACCTTTATTTCCCAAAACATGGCAAAAAAAAAAAAATAACACCCGTGAGCATAATCAATGAAGCACTTTTCCTTGCTTGATGAGCAAAGAGATCCTCCACGCTTTGTTAACGTGGAAAAGCAAATTGGTAGAGGTCACTGTTTGCTCTCATGATTAATCCTCTCTTTGGCGGTTTTGTAGCCACTCCTCTATCTGTATCCTGAGTTCAGTCGCTAACAATGGGATAGAAATATTCGTTACAGGAAATTCAGTGATTATGTTTAGGTATTAGATACATAATGCATGGTTTTTATTCCGCACTGTGGTGGTTATGCAGGCCTTCTGATACAGTATATTTCTTGTTCATGTATCGTCTATTGAACGGATGCGTTTCATAGAGTCGGTTGTCAAGAAAAAAAAGAAAGACTGCCGCTCTTTTCGTATTTTTTTCTCATCCTCAGTACTGAAGATCACCCAATTAATTTAAAATAATAAAAGGGTTAAGTTCCAAAGAAACTGTGGTGCTGCGTCAGATGAAGAGTATAACAGGGTAATTAAGTATTATCAACTGAGTTGATAACGTAAATTGGCCGCCGTAAAGAGTTTTAAAGCTGACGTTTCGAGCGTTAACCCTTCGTCAGACCGAATGGAGGTGTAAATATGGTGACGGGAAAACTAGAATAAATTAGTTGAATGAAAAGCGCTCGTTGAAACCGTGGGGATTAAGAGCACCGATTTGAAAGATAAATTTTTGTTTTAGAATTTTGAGGCTTGGCAGTTCGGAAAGCCGAACTCTTGTTCTCTTGAATTCTTGTTTTCCCGTTACCATGTTTACACCAATAGCGTAGCTCCATTTTCTGCATGTAAACACACACCGGCACAACCCACAATTGCTCCATTCGTTCTGACGAAGGGCTAGCGCTCGAAACTTCAGCTTTAAAACTCTTTACGGCGGCCAATTGACGTTATCAACTCAGTTGATAAAACTTAATTACCCTGTTGATTTCAACTAATAACCCACTCAATCAACTAGTTTGCAAAAGGTATGTAATAAGTGAGCAATAGGTGTCACTATAGATCATTGTCATTGTGTGACCCACCTGGCTGTAGCATGTCAGTTGTAAGTGGTTGTCGATTAAAAGGATCCGTGTCAGAGTTTAATAAATGGCGCGTGATAACTGCCCTATCCATAATTTTACCACTAGTTGGTAGGATCACAGGCTCAAGCATGAGCGTCATCATGAGAGGATCTGTGACGAAAAAAAAAATTCATTTACATGCTTCTCTGCAAACATTTAGCAACACCCCAATTCAAAAGTATACTAGATATTTGAAGTTGAGTGAAGTCCTGAAAGCAAAGGCCGATAACAACCAGGTTGAAAAGTACCTTGCCCCGACATAGAACAAGAGAGCAGTAGCTCAAGTGTCACTTGATTTAGTCATCAAACAGTCAGCTCAATCTTAATCGCAACTGGCATCTTAGAGAAGACTGTTAACAACTTTCGAGTAGCGTTCTGTTTGATATGTTGTGTTCAGTTATCAACTTCATTTCCACACAACATAAGACTTTTTGGGTCTGAATAAAGATCCTTTCGCAAGGTATGCGACAATACCTTTAAACTCATCCGGTGCATCATCATAGTCCTCATTGCGAGCAGCGTTTTCGGCAGCTTTGATTTCTACCTTTGAGGCAAATTCTTTAAACCGGTAAATCTCTGCCTGAAAAAATTTACAACAAATGATGTGATGATAATAACTTTGTTGGTGGTACAAACTGTTCTTCATGCAAACCCAACTTACTCAACGGTTGACGGTGTAATGAAGAGAAAACGAAAGCAAATATTGTGCAGCAAGGTCAAATTTGAAGAATTCAGTCCTTTTAAATTCCGTTACGTGCGCCCAGTTCTTACCTCTGTCTTCAGCAAGGTTTTGTGAAGATGTTTCGCTGCGTCGGAAAATAATTCTCTCCTATATGATCGCTGAAAAAGGAGAGAAATCCGTAAAGGTTTAAATTGCCGGCTTGAACACGTGGACTGTCTAACTAAGTAGTTCATTAGAAATCAGTGTGGTACCATAAAAATTTTCAGATGTTTAAACTGTCAATTGACGAATTTAAATGCACATCTCATAGCCATAAAGTCATGGAAAAAAACAAAAATCAAAAAGCAATACTTAAAAAGGAAAAAAACAAGTAGGAGTAAAACGCTTATAAAATTATCCTGTGATTGTAAGCCCGGCAGCCGGGCAATTTCCACTGAATTTCCACTGATGGGTTCTTTCAGGCTTTTTAGAGTATCTGGTGTTTGTCTAGACATGTCAAACGTTTCCGAAAATTGTTAGTGTTCTGCATGGTAACGACACTCCGCTCACCCTAGTAGTCCGAAATATTGACTAAATTCCCACAGAAAGATCATGCAAATCCAATGAGTATTTGATACTTGTTTTGAAATGCCACGAAATTCTCAAAAATCATTTCCTTTTTGAAGTGATCGAATTATCCGAGCTTATGCTTACCTGAGAGTGCAATTTAAACAACAGTCAAGAAGATAGTTATTTCATAAGGCGCCCAAACGCTGATATTTTGCAAACTTAGAAACCAACTTCATTTTAGGAATTGCTCAACAGTTGTGAACATACATCTGATAATCTCAGAAAGTTTGTGGGAATATTTCAGTGGAAATTGTTTGAAAACCACCTAAAAACCACAAAGTAATCAAGTTATATATGCTAATTGTGCTTATTTGGCTTTTCCCATGTTTTTGCTTTTTTCGGTAAAAGTTTTTGTAATTAGGTGTAACTGGAAGTTCGTTATCACTGTTCATAAAATTGAATAACACCACATCCAGACGTTACGAATTATTGATTCTTTTCATACCTGGTCACCAGCAACAGCTTTTGCAAATTCTTCCGAGTCTAGATTCACATAAATCTGTGTTAATCTATCCAGAAGAGTCTTGGGTTCAAATCCATATTTTTCTGGGTTTTTAACCTGCAGAAAGATCGACGCCATCGTAAAATAATGAATGAAACTGCTATAACATATGTCCTTAAACCGATTTCTAACTATAACCCGCCAATACAGGTTTGCTAAAGCCCCCACTTGCTCTGGTACAGGATCAATCCAGTGACAAAATATTACCTTTAAATTCCTGCACTTCGGTCCACAAAGTTGTTGTAGGTTAAAGTTCAACATAGCAGCTATTCGATCAATCAATTCCTGCAAGTAAGAAAATAAGCGAAAAGTTGGAAGACCGGTACAAAGATTTGTATGATTTCACGCCTTCAGTGACTGAAACAAGGACATACACGCTAGCCTGGTTTTCGTAACACTCTCACAGTCGCACTGCCGATATTGACCAAAACTCTAAATCCAATATAAACTTACAGAAAATGCAACGCGTTTGTTCCAATGGCACCTAACTAATTGAGACAGTAAAATATAACATAGAACGAATTCCAGCCAATGAAATTCTGATTCGACTGTCGTCTTAATACAGTAGATATTACATTCGGAAGCACATCGCATCCCTCGAGGGATACATACAACTGAATATGATCGTTGTCCTGGTAAGGCAAATGGCCAGAACGTGGCTAACGCCCCAGCCACTTAAACGACGTCATACCACAATCCTTTAACCTTAAAAGAAGACAAATGTAAAATCTGTTGAAACTTACCGGCCTAAGAAAAGGCGCCTGTACATGTTTAGTGAGGTAAAGCATCATATCTAATGTCTCCGAGGCAAGGGTAAGATAAGACCGGCACTGCCGCTCGTCAGTGGAAAGTTGTCGAAGACGAGAGGTACGCATGTCCTGTCAACAGATCAAAGTCAAATTAGCTTGTATTCCTGGGGTAATGAACACCATTTTCCTTGCGATTATTTTCAATCATTATGTTGACTTCTCAAAAAAAGGGAAAAAAAACAAAACAAAACAAAAAAACGAAAATAGCTCGTCTGGGCTCATCTCAAAAGTATTGAGAGTTCAGTTGTTACAACAGTGCCATACACTATTTTGAACGTAAAGCCAGTTTTTTTTTTGTTTTGTTTGTGTGTCCATACCTCGTCTACATGGATAACGACGCCCTTTCAAACAAAAGATTTACGCTATTATCAAAACTGTAGCAGGACAACGATAATCATTAACGATTGTATTTAAAACTCAGTTTTTGTGCTTTTTTGGTTGCGTGTGTCATCATGTGACACCCCAAACACACACAGACTTACCCTTGGTAATGCCTCCCAGTCTGCTACATTGGCCATCATCTGCTGAGTTTCATTGATGCTTTTTAATGAATCCAAGGATTCGTCCAGCAGAAATGTTGTGTCATTAATCAACATGTTTACAAAGCGAACAAACTGAGCCGTCCTAAAATGGATACAAAACATGCGACTTAACCTGACATTAACATACTAATGAGGTTCTGCCTAACCTAAACTTAATGCTGTTAGGTTGGAAATCTCCAAAAAGAAGATCTTGAAAGTGTCAAAAAAGAGGCCGAGCTGTCGCACATTCCTATAAGACGTTTTGTTTTGGTACGTCCTCGTGTCCGTGGCCATCGTGGTTTGTTTGAGGGATAGTATAAGCATTGCTTTTGTTTAACAGTCGCCAAAGACTTTTCGCAATGATTAAGACGTTCAACGAGACACAATATTATAGTTTTAGGTTCACCTGCTTTGCTTCATGATGGCTCCCCTGTGGCCCACATCTTGCCATAAACTTTTCATGATTATGGAAATGTGATATCTTATACTAAACTTGTCATAAAACTCATTTGAGCTGCCAGTCGTTTCTACATCTGCAAATCAAACAGAGAAGTCAATTAAAAAGAAAACGCAGATAATCAGTATTTTACCATAAACCGGACGTTTTGTTTCCGTACCTGAGTGATTTTGGTGAATTGGCCGTTGTGTCAGAATGTGCCTTGTTTTGACGGTTTTCGAGAGTTATTACAATAATTTCCGATAGATCACAGAGAGTCAGTTGAGTTTCTTCTCATCTATTTCTTTAAAGACTTTTACCGTACGTCACCGAGACCTCAACTCGTACTTTGCTTCTCCCTATGAAAGCGATGACACCTTGTCCCCTTTGTCTTAATCTGAATAATTTTTTCATAACTTCAAGGGCGAAAATGTAAAATTTAACTGGAAAAATAAATGGGATTGCGTGAGACAGACCAACTCCCAGCGAGCTCCCGCTCCCAGCGGACGGAAAATGCCGCCAATAAACGCCTATGAACAACTAGCAAGTCTATCGAACGATAAAAATCAGTGCTAATGTTATGTAATACATAAAAGGTCCAAGAAATGGACGAATAATAGACAAATATTTTGTGACAGAGGAGTATGTACCTGTATAAAAATTCATAAGTGCTGGGGCTAAATGGTCCAAAGCCAATGGATGAGAGACAATCATCTCATGGATCTTTGAGGCTGCTGGTTGAATGCTGGGATTCATCACAAACAATACCTGAAGTGCAAAACACTCATGTTGATACTGGGCTCTACCCAGGAGAAAATAGGGGAATAGAGTATTTGGCTCCTGGTTGATGATTTGGGAAATTTTTTTGTTCTCACTTAAGTTATTCATCGGCGGAAATTGCTAAATTTTTCCGAAAAAGTTCACATAAAAGCTAACACGGATTTGATATTCTGAAGTAACGACAACAATCAGCTTTATTTGCATGACTATAGCGACTTGAAAAAAATGGCGGATAAGGCTCCATTTTAGAGCACGGAAGTTTTTTCCAAAGCAAATAAGTAACGCGATATCGATGGCAAAACGCAACATGAATATCCACAATTATGAACGCTGGTTAAAGACGCGAAACGTGACTCTTGCATTGTAGTATTTGGACAGTTTTTGTTAAAAGGTTTTATCACAGCTGACGCAACCTTGTCGCATAAAACCTCCATGTGCAGCAAGGCGAGAAACATGTTTCGCCAATTCAAAGAGTTTTTAGGCGAGCAACTCCAACGCTAGGTTGAGCACCACTTTAAGCTTTATGGAACCCAGAACGCGGTGATTAATGCCGCCTTGGATGCTCTACTCACTCTTACTATTATCTAAGAGTCCCATAACTAGCCTACAACAGAAGAGCTAAGAAAAGCTGTAGACCATCTCATTTCTGAGAAAGACGGCAAACAGCCTGTGCTCCTAAATAGAAACAAACCATCACTACTACAGCCAGAGCTTGTGCTGAGTAAAGGAACAAGTTGCATACGACATGGGCGACGCCAACATTGGTGAACCTATACAAGAATGTGGCGAATGTAGCGATTGTAACAACTATAGAGATATTTCCCTCCTCAAAAATGTCAGCAAGGTCTTCGCCCGTGTCATCTGGGCACACTAGCAAAGCTTCGATTTGCAAATTTATCCAGAGCTTCAGTGCAGTTCTAGAAAGCAGATCTACCGTGGATAAGATCTCCTGACTACGTTCGCTGCAGGGCTAGTTGCAATTTACATCCCTTTCATTGATCTGACAAAGGTCCTCGATCTAGTTGGCAAGTAAGATCAGCTGTCCCTAAGGGTGGCTCAGCATTGCTACCTCCTTTCATGAGGACAAATACAGAACAGTCCGCCCCAATAGATAACATTAGATGCCTTTACAGTCAGCTGTGGAGTGAGGCAAAGTTGTGTCACAGTATTAACCCTTTAAGGGATCTTCTTCTCCATTCCCCTCTGGTAAACGAAAGGGAATGGAGAAGGGAAGGGAATGGGCATCTAGTTCCACAATCTAAAATGTACACAATCATATCCCGTGATGACTGCCGGTGACGACGACCCACACATGCCATGTTCCGCTTTCTGTTCCGCATTACATTTGCTTCAACCAAGTTTAAACGTTCAAAAACAAAACTAACAGCCTCGACTAAAGGCTGCTGTCAGTTGAACACTTTTCCATAAAAACGAACTTTAACACAGAGTGATTTATTGTCATGAATAAATGGAATATCAACACGGTTTATAATTTGTCGGGAAAAAACTTTCTGGAAGGCTGTCAAGTTCGTTTAGACGTGTCTTAAAAATTACTGAACAAAAACGTTTACTCGCCGCGGGTGAGGTGCGGGGAAGTAAAAGGTAAGGGGTTAACCGTGTCACGAAAAAGAACACGTAATCGGTTACAAGTCATTTTCACAAACCTCGACAATTTTTGCCACAAGATAAGGATTTGATATGTAGTTTGGTGAACAAACAAATACAACAAAAAAGGTGACAATGTCATTCATGGCAGGATCCTCCAGCACGTGGTATGCATGCCTGTAAAAAGAAACAAAGTACATTAAAATGTTTGTGGTGAATAAGCAATAAGCTGCTACAAAGTTGGCTCTCCAGCGCCATATCTGCTACCCAGCAGATTTATAGCGTTTTGGGCCAATCGGGAGGGGAAGGGATACCCTTTTCATGTTTCACTTCTACTTTCAGTGATGCCCATTCTGTTCCCATATGGAAGTTCAGAGGGAGCTGGGAACAACATTCAAGCACGTAAGGCTAGGTAACAAAAATAAACAAAGCTGGCTTACAGGTAAACAATACAGAATTCACAGATTTCCTAAGAACTGGCTTTTCGATACCCAACACAAATAAATCACTTTGCCAATTTCACAGGAACCTTAAGCTCCAAAAATTATTGATTTTAAGACTGTTAGAGTGAGAAGAAAACCAAGGTACACATAATGCTGCGACGGCACCCTCTCATGTCTTTTTTCAAATCCTTAGGCCGTCATATTCGATCGCATGCAATGGAAAGAATCATTGGCTGCAACTTAGGTTGCTTGGTGAGAAAAATCTGACAGTGTCTGAGAAGACCAAACAAATCGGAGTAGGAGCACTGCTCTATCGCCGGTAATCGGTCGTTTCGCCTAAGTCTAGAGTCGGTTAGCTTACGTCCAATATGTCAGTTCGCCTACGATTCGTATGTCAAAGCGTTAAAATTGAATTGTTTTTAAAAGTCCTTGTTGAACCTCACAAAAAAAAACTGAGTATTAAGATAAAAGATTTAAGATTTAAGACGTGGGCGAAACGACTGTAATTCCTATCGCCCGCTGTCTATCCTTAGTTAACCTGTTAAAAGTGTTAGTTCTACTGATTATGGAACGTGATTTTGCGAAAAAATTTACGCCAAACTAAAGGAACTGTCCGCGGTACTGCATACGATCTGTACAACTGTGCAGAGAAACCTGCGTAAAACGGAAACCCACAAAATCCTAACTTGTGGAAATTTGATACATGCCTGGTAAATTGTGCAATTATAATCCCTAAATACTGCAGTCTGTTTCAGTGATTCTTTGTAACAATTTTGCAATTTATAGTCATTCTCTTACTGTCCTAAACATTTTACGCAAAACGCTTATCTACACAGTTTTAGACAAAAAAAAAAAATTAAGGATAGCCACTGGCTGTGTATCACTAACTGATTTGAGATGTGCTTTCTTCTTCAGTACAAATTGCCTGTTTTTGTTGTGTTGATGATTTCTCCCGCCCGACGATTATAACGTAAATAACCTCAACATTTTCTTGCAAATACTTTTAGCGTCTATTAGTGAGATCTAAAGCCAATTGAGCGATTTCACAGGGCGCAAAAGAGGAGAACCTTTGTTTTGTGCCCGTTTCGAGAAGAAAATTTCGAAGCATAAGCTGGCTTCCTTTAGGTTGAATAGCGTTAATGTTGCAAGGCTTTTCCAGTACCTATAAATGCATACAGGCTTCAGTATGAATACTTACATGTTGACAAAGAGCAAAAACTCAGCCACATCACCGACAAAATAGTCCGGAAGGGACGCAAGCTCCATGGCAATCTTTTCTGGCAAAGGGATACTGATCCTTCACAGAACAAATTACATGCAGTCAAGATTGTAAACAAGTCTCAAACCCATTTGCCATAAGAAAAGTGAATCAGTGAGAACGGTCAGGGACAAGAGTCATTTATCGACCCATCAAATATGACAGTTGAGTAAATTAACCATGACGATACAATACTGAAAAGGACAAAAGTTTCGATCGTCATCGTCATCGTCATCGTCATCGTGAGAAAGGCGGGGGGAGCGAGGAGGCAGAGAGGATTTTTTAATACTGCAAAAAAATAACATATACCAAAGCTGCACAAACAAACTTCCAAACAACAAAATGAAAAGGAGTCAATATGTGACAAAGTAATGAAAATGTCACACAGAACACCATGTCAAAACATACGAAATAAACAGGTAATTAGTAAGAGGAAGCAAAAGTAGCAGAAAATCTTTGAAAACATCAGATAACGTTTATCCTTTAAAATTCATCAGCAACAGGTATGTAACAATTGACCAAAATTCTAACTCTTTATAATTACCCTTTTTTGTTAGGATCCACTAGTCTCAAGATCCATGTAGCCAAAAACCCATAGAACTTTAAACAGCCACGCAGAAGTTCATCATCAAGTAAAACGACATCCGAGCAAGCCTTACCATTTTCTAGTTTCTGAAGTTAAAATATGACAAAAAAAAATTTGTAGAGCTAGAAATATTATCAACCGCGTCAATAAACAAAATGAAGATATAAACTAGCTCTACAGTTGATTTTCACAACTTGAATTTGTTTCCCGTTTACCTTGATCTGCTCTCTCCATTTCTTTAACAGACCCTTGTTTCTAGAGGCCATCGGAGTATCTATCCACTCGCTTTCGTGGGATTCCAGATGTTCAATCATGCGTGTTAACTCCCGGTGAGCTTTTTGTCGTCGAGAATGTCTTCTACAAGCCGGTAAAATTGCTAAATGATGGGCTTGAATGGCCATAAAGAAACACTCCGTGGGAAATTTTGGTTCCAACCACGCATTTTTACTATCTGCAATAAATGAAAACGCTTTTGACTGATCTCTCATATAAAATACAGCATGCATTAGAGATTTTAACTATTGATTCAACCTTAATAGCAGTTTTGACTTGAGTTTCGAAACAAAATATTCACAACAGCCAATTGAAGCAAAGGTTGACATCATCATCAGCCGCCAATTAGAACCTTGATTAAAAGCAGGAAACCACATGAAAGGCGGGAATACGCCAGTATCCAAATCAGGATTGGTTTTAATTTTTAATATGATTAAATGGGAAGGTGGCACGAGTTTTTTCGAGATCATGGGATCATCATTCATTTTCCCATCATTCATTTTCGAGATCATCACATTCATTTGAAAACGGCTCTTTATGTATGAAAAAATGCTTAAGTTTTGGCTACTTCTTCATCAATCACGGGCAACAAGATTAACATTTTTGAGGACATTTATATCGTAACTGTGTAAAAAGGTTATCTTTAAACTAAAAGGAACGTCGGTATAATTTCACATATTATAATCTTTGGTGTAATATGACTTAGATTCCCAGTATGCGTCGATGACGCTCTTCTGGTTCATAGCTCACACAGACTCCTAAGAAATACCTAGTTCCTGTTTCCATTCTTTAACTTGCTGTGAAGTAAGTTTCAACCTGGACTCTTGTGAGATGTTCACTCTTGATTTGGGATGATGGAGATACAAACTATCAACCTGTAAGAAAATCAAAACAAATTTGAATTTCCTCACCATCATCATTACGAGACTTATTCACATAAACACACCATGAGCCTGTTCCAAGCGTTCAGTGAGTAAAGTGGAGTGAAATAGCGAACGGCGCAATAGTAGCGGCGGAGCGAAAGAGCGGGAGGCTTAGGTCGGGTTGCGTAAAGGAGGGAGGCTTGGTTCGGGTCTTGTAAAGAATTTCTTTACGACCCAAGCTTCCCTCCTTTACGCAAGCCGACTCAAGCCTCCTGCTTAAGTAACTCCGTCGCTACGATGGCGCCGTTTACTATCTCGTTCCGTCTTACTTTATGCACGCCTGCAACAGGCTAACACACTTTGAACACAATAATAGAAAAATTTCCATTTATCATAAAGGTGACACTTCAAAAGCGATCTCTTTCACTCAAAGTGATTGACCTTTTGTGCCCTTAACATTTATGAAACATCATTAAAGGTAGAACAGGTTCCTTACCTGACGTGGTGTTTCTCCATATCATATATGATCAAAAGATTGTCATATATATATAGTAAAAGCCATGTCTATATTCGACGTTCACGCAAAAGTGTGAAGAAAGCAGAAAGTATCCGCAAAGTGTCACAAAGGTATTGCACATGCGTGTCATTTTCGGACGTTGAATGTACGAGTACGTGATGCCTTTGGGCATCATAGATACACCTGTGACCCCCAAACGCATACTATGTGTATATAATCAAGACTATTTTCCTTCTTGTAAAAACTCCCTGATGAAGTCTGCTATTGTCAGAAGAAACTCGTAGGAGAAAGAAAGAAGTTGTTACTATTTCAGTTTGTGAAGTGCTGATCACTCGTAAATCATTAAAAAAAAAGCATTAAAATGTATTTCTCTTCACTAAAACAACTTTGAGTCTTGATATAAGTCAGCGTAGAACAACACACACTTGTTACCTTCTCAATTTTAACCTTTGCACACAGTTGTTGCAATACAGTCATGAAGTTTAACATAAATCCATCGGAAGCAACTTGTCTATCATCAACCTAAAAAGAGTATCATTTGTCAATGTTTGGTTCTTTGATGAGGAGGTGGGCTAGTTACAAGTGATAATTACAGTTGCGTACTTTTTTAAATTATCAGGACCAGATGTTATGAAGCACTGAAGTCTTTGAAACCCCAGAAATCTTGTCTAAACACCGATCTACAGTTACTGACAGCGCAAATCCATTACATGAACTTTTACCAGCTCAGAGAGCTAGGAGCCTCAGGAAAAGAGGACATAATTACATCCTGCCTCCAATCAGAACCGAACGCTTTTAACGTTGCTTTTTCAATAGATGTCTTTTCGAATTTGTGTAGTTACTTAGTCTTGTATATACATAATAGATAGATATATGTAGGAAATTGTAAGTCCAGACGTTTTGTTTCTGGACGTGTTTCTTTTTAATAATAAAGATCTTTATTACCAGTTCTTTCCAGGAAGAAGACAAAATGTAATTTACCTGTAGCTGTGCCTTGCGGTAATTTCTTGCTAAGACTGAAGCAATGAATTGTAAACAAGCATCCCGACTCTCCGTAGACACAAGCATACTATGAATTATCTTGAATACCTCTGTCTGTTTGAAGTAAGCACATTTACATTATAAGGTAACTCTCAACTCACATGATAATCACCATTATCTTTGTTACCATTACCATCATCATTTTCCTGTTGACTATCACAAGGATCAAGCAATGTGAGAGGCTGGTAGGGGCATTCCCAGATTTGTACAGTAAAAATGAAATAAAAATTCATTAATTCAAAACCCATAAAGTTATCATTACCATTGAGAAGGAAAACTGTGTTCAGTTTATAAAGCAATTCCTCAACAAATCGTTCAGGTGACTGGCAAGTGCAGTTTCTAAAAGTTTGACTATTTTATGTTCGAAGGTAATGTGGTGTTGCGTCAGTGGAGGGTATAACAAGATAATTTGGTTTTATCACCTGAGTTGACGTGGTAGATTGGCCACCGTAAAGAGTTTAAACGCTGACATTTCGCGCATAGGCACTTAATGAGAGTAAAGCCAAATTCGTTGGATTTCTAATTTATCTTACAGTCAAAATCATAAGTAGGAATACAATGGAGACAATCTCATTTTTGCACCAGCGAGTGTAAAAAATCAACAAAGAGAAGTATAACAGCTTGCTTCCGAAGACTATTGAGACAACATGTTGACTAGGTAACAAACATTTTGTTTGTTTCTGTCAATTTTGTATTAAGAACAAGTGAAGTCACCATTCATTTCTGATAAAAACATCAAATTAATTAGATGTGCTGTGAGGGTTGTATTTGATTGCTTACCCTAACAATGCGAAGGGCACTTCTCAAAGTCACATTCACCAGCTTAACATTTTCTGATGACTCGGAAAAGTAACGATCAACAATCTGCGGCTGAGGATGAACAAGAATAAAAAGCTGACCTATGGCTGAATTAGGGGTTTCACAGTCACAGAGTCTCCATCCAAAGTAACCACCGTTCAATCACTTCACTCAAAGCAATACACACTACATTTTAAGAAGCAATTTTGGAGAGAAGAGAACTAGCACCTTTATTTTCTGATATATCAACAAATGAATAAATATATTAGACATTCTCTAGAAAATTTTAGAGGGAAGGAAATTAGCAAGTACAGTTTGTCTGATATAATAACAGATGTACAAATAACTTACACATTCTTCAGAAAATACTGACAGACTGAGAAATGGTCCAATGAGAGACAGTCTCTCAATTTCTTTTCCTTCAGCTTTTGATAAGGGTGATGGGATCCACATGTTGGATAACGCAACCATCTATAAGATGTAAAGAATTGTATAAGATAAACAGAAATTCACAATACTCATGTAGCTGAGAATCTTTTCAATTTGTCAAGAAAATAGTAGAGGGGTCTTATTGCAACCTTGAAATGTCTCTTATTCAGTGTACATACCACAATTATTCCTCTTTCATAGGCTTAATTATACTAAATTATGACAGATAATAAGCAGGAAGAAAGAGATGAAAAAAAATTAGCAGTGTAGTGAAGGTGAATGAATGTAGAGCTACATTGTGAGAGACTATTATTCATTTTCTTTTTGAATTTTCTCAACCATTCACTCAGATATTAACAAAATTTTGTTGACATTACTAATCAGTCAATTATGAATACATGTATAAATCATTCACATGAAGCTTCCACAAACTTGAAAACTACACAACTCTGTTGATTACATCTAATACAGACCCTGCAGATGAGGTCTTCAGGAAAAATTACATTAAAATGGTATTACTGTTGCATTGATGATAGATCCACTGGACCTTGAGATACAACTATCCTTATGTTTTTTACCTACCAAGTTACAAATAGGTCTCACTGAAGTTGTTCCCAGGCGGATATCGCACAGTTTTGACAATGCCTAGGACAAAGAGGAATACTTGACATCTCTAAATATTTCCCAAGGTTACACATAGATCAAAGTTACAAAGATTAACAGTTCATACTACTTGAAAATATAATTGTTCTCTATGTCTGAAAAACTGTTGCACTAATCAAGAAAAATACTTACATGCAAGCTGTGGTTCAGTTTTCATCGGGGGGAGGGGGGGGGAATATTTATCAAGGCTGATTCTCAGCACTCTTTATCTCTAACTCCTCATCAACCTTTATATATTAGGACTCAAGTTCAAAGGATGATGCCCATCAATTTTCATTGCCATTTTTCAATTGTTTAATGTATCCTACAAAAACATCAGTCAACAAAAAGAATACAAATGGTCTTCCACCAAATTTATGAAACAACTGATGCATGTCACCAACTTACCAACAGGGGAGCTTTAAATCCTTCAGCTGCAAGATGACAATTTTGCATTTCTTGATTTAAGCTCAACAGCACTGGCTTAAAAATCTATGCACAGGAAATTAAATCAGTTTGATTCATATTAGCAAAAGTTACATTTTCTAATGAAATCACTTAATTGTCATTCTATCAATTGAAACAATGTGAACATAATTTCAAATTAAATAGGGTTCTAAACAACATGACATTGTTTACTTGTTATAACCAATATCATTAGAACCTCTGTGGTTATTTGATACCATTTCCTTTTCAAAAAATTGTGGCAAAGCTCTCACTGAACAGCCTTATTTGTGCTCAGAATACTATTCTTCAGTTAGTAGCTCTGCACAGTGCTGAACACAAGAACAAGTTATGTAAACAACCATGATGCACTAAGGAGTTTCACATGTACAATGGTGAAATTTTTAGTAAATTTCAATTGTCTATTGATGACTAAAAGAAACTGAAAATTAGGCTGTGCCTTTAGGTTCCTGCTCCTGACCTTAGGAATGAACAACAAGCTACAGGACTCATGACAAATGTTGATAACTACTAAATTTTGCATCAATAGAAACATTCAAATGTATGAAACAATTGATGAGTAGGACAAACAATTGCACATCAAAAAAAAAAATTCCCATGAAAACATTCATTGCCCAATCCCACACAATGCCTTAAACAATCAACCTTTTTTCCCCATAATTCCCCACTAATATCCCCACCTGATGCTCTGTATGGATGGTTTCATCCACATACTCAAGTTTGAGAGATTTTCTGGTAGCATTTCTCATGAGGAATAATTGATTCTTGCAACAAAATAGATTAAGAAGCATGGTAATAGGTGTATAACTTTTTGAATCCCAAGATACCATCAGCATTTTCGCCAGCCATACAATACCTGAAATTTTGCCTGACATTGACCATTAGCTGTAGTGCTAAAATCCTCTTAGCTCAAATGTACTGTAAAACTTTACTACATTTATCATGTCATAAGTAATGAGAAATTCTGCTGTTATTAAATACTTTTTCTTGTGTCAACACTTGTTAAAGAAAAACATACAATCAATACTAGTAGTGCATATTTTTACCTTCATACATAAATGTGAGTCACTTGCTACTGTTGTGACAAGTTCAACAAGGAAAGTGAAAGGAATGTCACATTCTTCATTGATAAATAAGTGTACCAAGGGTGATCTCTGAAGGACTGACCTACCATTAACAAGAATTGCAAAATTCAGATTTTTAATATGATCATAAATATAATTAAATACATTACACAGAGTGATAACACTTGATTATAACAAATTTTTAGAGAGAGCAAAACAAACCTGTCCAGAGAAAAACATCCTTGAAGAATAAGCACTGAAAACAACACACACTGGCGACGAGCCTGAGTTAACAACGTTATCCATCTTTCCTCCTGGGATCTCTGTCATCAAAATTTATTAATCATTACACAAGCTGTTCAAGCTGGTATTAGAAGTCAGCTTTGATCAAGAATAACTTCTACTGTAATTAGTACCCCTCATTCTTAGGGCTTAAACATAATAACAGTAGAGAGTGCCTTTAAGGTTGTAATAGAGGCTAAATTCAGTGAGATTTTACATCGTTAACAAAATATTTCCTTACAGATTTGTTGGAAAGACTTGAATTTTTCAAATGTGATATATGATTCTATCCATAATCTGACAAAAATATTTCATTTTGCTCAATGCCATGGAATTTCTGAAATTTCATGGAATGAAGGAGTGTGTTAAAAAGAAAAAAAAGAAAAAAAATGTTTGCCATGTGTCCCAAAATTTAGAAATATAATTAAAAAATTTTAAAATAAAAAGGATAATGAAAACATATGAAAGCTTTAGTTTCTTGAAAAATAAGAGGTCAGCTACTGTAGAGCTCTTTCCTGAGTTCCATTAATGGTGAAGAAGTGCTTCATATTTCATCATTGAATGGTTACTTATGAGATGGATGTGTCAGAAATATCAACTTAAGGAAACACAGCATGAATTCCAAACACCATTAGTCCAGGATTGCATCTCTATGAGTGGTATTTCCCTGTGCAAAATATCCATTTCATGATTAAAACCCCTAAACAAGTTAACATGAAGTCTGAGCCAAATGAGTGAACCTGCCCATCTGGCCTGGTTCAAATGGATGTGTCAGAAATATCATCTGAAGGAAACACAGCGTGAATTGCAAACACCATTAGTCCAGGATAGCATCTCTATGAGTGGTAATTCCCCGTGCAAAATATACGTGTCATGATTAGAACCCCTAAACAAGTTAAAATGAAATCTGAGCCAAATCTGTGAACCTGCCCATCTGACCTGGTTCAATATTTACAGGCTATTGCTCTTAAAACAATAATCTTTAATATGTGAGAAAGTAAAAACATTCCAAAAAGGCTGAGTTAGCCCCCAGTACTGCCTTACAGATCTAACTGTGCAAGGATCCTTTACTTTTGTAAAATTGTCATAAACGTGAGAGGCAATAGGAACAAACACAACATCTGGTTGATTGCCATGACTGCCAAATGCTTAGTGTCAACTGGGCATTATGAAGTGACAAAAGAGCATAGTATAACATGAATTTTGTTACAGTTCTGCTAGTTTCTGTTCCAGAGTCTATACACTTTGCTAATACAGAGTTTCAATTTGAAGCACAAATCTGATATGTTGAAAAAGTTCTTTTCCATTTAATACCAGATGCAGAAAAGATTTAACACCCATTCTTACCTTGGGATAGTTTTTTTCTTCATTCAGTGAGCAATTATAGCTATTAACCAAATATTTAAGCAGCTTGGACTGATACACAGTGGTTGACTCTTTTACACAGTTTGGTGGTGAAGGATTGGCTCTGCCCTCCCCTAATAAACTGATACATTCAGTTGACCTGCAGTCAGTTAAGTTATCATCAATAGCCATTTGCGAGGTTTCCTGCGCAATTGTAAGTGTAGGACTAACACTCATTCCATCTTGATGTGCACGAAACTGGGTTAGACGCTCCATGATCACTTGGTTTATGACATTACAAACAGTTCCTGTCACAGAGAAAAGTATGATTGTTATGTTTAGTTGTGATGAATCAAAATGAATAATAAAGTAAGTTTGATAGAAGTAATAATAAATCAAAATAAACCTCTTTGAGTCTTAAATAGTACTCTGTGTGATGGTTAAAAACTTTATTTCATTCAATTTATTTCTAATGTGGATATTGTACTAATGAAGTGACTAGCCAGAAGGTACAGTCAGTGATTAGTTTTCATCAGCTTGATGTAAATTTTACAGCACAGAACATTTCTAAATGTGTTAAATTACTAGCTACATGTCAATAGTAAGCTTTTGAGACAAATAACACTCATTATATCTGTCATGTGGAGTGTACTGTAAGTAAATGCAAAGAATGGTTTACCTGAGCTTAGATCCACTTGACTAAGATCCTCAGCTAGTGTTGGTAAGTAAACTGTGTCACAGGAAACCTCTGAGCTCTGAAAATAGACCATATGTTTGCACATGGATGCACCTGAATGGTTTCACCACGTTAATTGACACGACAATTTATGACTTAAATCATTGTCAAGGACAGAGCAATTTTGAAGTATAAGTACCACAGCAAATGTATGTTTTCAGTGAACTTGATTTTACTTAGTACACATGTGTTTACAAGCAGAATTACACGTACATGTGTGTTCTCCTAATTTTTAATCTAAAGCTTGGGGAAAAAACCTTTAGCATAAACACTGGGCTGTCATTAATAGTGACTATTATAATAATGATATAATAGAGACCATAATACAATATAATAGTGACTATTAATAATAATACAATATAATTGTGACTAAAATAATACTGTAACAATAGTGTCTATGGAAGTACTTCTTGCAATTGGTAAACACACATTCATACATACACACATACATACATACATACAAGTTTCCATGGAAAGCAAATACGTTTTATATATATATATATATATATATATATATATATATATATATGTATATATATATATATATATATATATATATATGTACAAGACTTTAATTAGCACTATAAGCAGAAAAAGTACCTTAAAGGAAACTTTAAATATACTGCAAATACTTTTTACAATATGTTCATCAGTCACACTACTCATCTGTAAAAAGAGGGAGATATCATTCTCAAAATCAAATACCACTTATCATACATCACTTTTTATGCAGATATTAAGCTAAAACAATAATAAAATTAGTTATATTCAATCATTGGTAACTTTTAGTTAAATGTACTGTGCAAGCATGTAACCATGTAACATGGGTTATACCAAGCAGAATTTACAAGTTGATTTACCTTGAATGTACATGTGGGTGAACCACAAAAATATATAGATTTAGCCAAGCCTAAAAGCAGAGCTTGCTTTTTTTTCCCCACATGTCTCAAGGGCAAAACGCCTTGCCCCAGCTAGGACTAGAACCCGGGTCATCCAACTTGGAGTCCAGTGCACTGGCCACTGGACTACTGAACAAAGCTGTGGTATTGGCATGCCCGTGGTACAGTTGACCATGCATGATAAAAGTAGCACCTTGTATGGTCATACATCCAAATTTTTTCAGCTTGATGGGTTACTACTATTTTGTATAATTATGGGGCTACGCTCTGTGAGCTCCACCATAATGGCAAATGGAGAAATTTTGGTCTCTCTGAGTCAAGGAATTTAATGTAATGGAATAAACATGGTTGAAAGGTGTCAGTCTTCACAACACTAAGAGTAATACAAGCATGACTACAAGACTACTTCTGTATATCCAAAGTATATGTCATGAAGTAAAACAGTCAAATGCCTGACCTTAACATGAGAAGTGTCATCTTTGTCAAATCCATCTCTCGTCCTTTTGAATTTAAAATTTTCTGAAGGAGAAGAAGAACAAGTTGGAGAGGTGCGCTTGCCACATTTATCACCAGTGTCCTGTGATTGTTCATCAAACTCGAAAGATTGTGATAAAGAGCCATAACCACTGTCCTGAGTGCTCACTGCAGAACCTTCTGCCAAGGGTTTTAAGCTTGTCCTTACAGGAATAGAGTGACTGTCAGATGGAGGATGGGATGATGACATGGTACCTTGGTTCAACCTAGCCAGGCGGCGACGCCTAACCTATGAAAAAAGTATATTACTTTAATCATCTAACTGTTACCCAACAACACTGTACATGTACTACTGAAATCCTTGTGCCAACTACAGTAGTTTGACATAAGAAAAACAGTGAAGAAGGACAGAATAGAGGACTACGAAAAAATTCTGGCTTCCATGGAAACCAAAACAGTGCCAGCTTGGAGTGCTGTCTTCAAGAAACACAAGCTCAAATACTGTAGACACATTCTGACCTCTGATGATTTATGAGCAATAATACTACCTTAAATATCTTACACACATTCCTAACTATGACAATTTATGAGCAATAATACTACCCTGTCATGACTTAGGAGAAAGAAGTGCAGTGTAATAATTGAGGCTGATGTGAGTGCATTTAGAATGGGGTCAGCTTTTTCTTCAAGCTAGT
This sequence comes from Pocillopora verrucosa, assembly GCF_036669915.1. Classification (NCBI taxonomy): domain Eukaryota; kingdom Metazoa; phylum Cnidaria; class Anthozoa; order Scleractinia; family Pocilloporidae; genus Pocillopora; species Pocillopora verrucosa. The sequence continues at coordinate 9,371,553 of NC_089320.1, read as the reverse complement.
AGACCTGTGACTTTCACAAGTTGAACAATGACTTAGAGAGAGAGGAGATAGTTACAAATTGAGAAGAAATGCCATAACAAGATTGGACCATGAAAAGACTGCAGCCCTCACCAATTACATGCCTTTACAAATGAGCGAAAAATCAGAAAATAAGGAGAAAGATAACTATGGAGAGGAACTCCTCAAACAGACTGAAGTCATAGATCCAAATGTTTCTCACAATATGACAGATACAACACTTCAGAGGGTAGCCATAGTAACCACTCAGGATGCTTATCTGATCACCTTGATAACCTCAAGTTGTGACACAAGTTCAGTGTACTCACAATATTTGCCATCTCTGGCCTTAAGGAATTGAATAATCTGTCCAAAATAGATTCATGTAAATGGGACCAGAGTGCTCACTCCCACCCCTATAGCACATGTATGGACCAACATATGATTTACTCTGCTCACTTGATACCAATGGGATGGATTAGACATGTGAGAGACACCTCATACTGGTCATCAATATAAAATGACTTCCAATAACTGTGACAACAACTAAATGTAAGTCTTGAAGTTAAACAAGTGCAACCTTGAAAAACCATACAAACTGCCTGTGCCAATGAGAAATTAGTGACAAGAATTTGTCAGTCTGACAAACTTAACATACTCAGACTAAAACAACACACGCACAAAGCAAGAAAACTGTAACTGGGAGTGTTTCAGAGTCCATATCAGAGTTCTAATGGAACCAGCAAATCAGAAGAAATCAAACCAGAAGAAATCAAATCATTAAGTGCATGGCTGTGAAGGTGAATGGAATGTGGTCAGTAATTTCCTTCTCAGTCATTTATAGTGCTGACTGTTGATCAATTTGTTGGGCATGGTGGTGGCCTGCTTGAACAACAGACACAGGATAGCCACATTTATTGCCAAACTGACACATTGCCTCTGATTTTTCAGAAAAATCAGAGACGTCACTAGATAAAAAAAGGTATGAAATTCTTGATGCATGATGGATGTGAAGATAAATACAACAAGTAACTATGTGAATCTGTAGGTTTGTAGTAAACAATAGCGCATGGACCATTGCCTTAAACTGAAACTTTCATGTCTAGAAAAGCCAAAGAAGTGTCAGAAATTTCCGATGTATATTTTGGAGCCAGATGAAAGGAATTGACGGCGGTTATAAATTGAATGAATTCCTTTCTGTTAGAGGAGGTAGCATCAATGCGGTCCTCAATGTAGTGACTGTTGGGGCCATGGTATAATGACTAAAATAATTGGTGTTTGATAAAACCTAAGAAAAGATTGGCAAAGCTAGGTCCCATTTTAGTACCCATAGCTACCTTATTAGTTTGTTTGTAATAGTTGCCACCAAATGAAAACTTCTGCTGGTGAAGTTAACAAGCCTTAACCTTACATCCAAGACTGATCATTATCAAATCTCCCCTTGTGAGACTGACACATTATGATCACAAGAAAGGTTGTGTGACCAAAAGAACTGATCATCAGCATGGCCCTGATCTAAAATCTATTCTCATAATCCCTTTAATAGAGAATGTGTACAGTCTATTGAGGAGAATCTGCAAGTTGTTCACACCAGTAAAGCATAACATTGGTTAAGTCACTGGTGAGTCCAAGAGATATGGAAAAAAGAAAAACATTCATGATTTCAGTAACTTGTGAATTTAAGTGTATGAAAAAACCATTCTTTCATTTTGGAGACAAGAAACGGCTGGCTGAATCAATTAATCACTAAAAATACAGTTGCTGGGTTGCGTTTTTATGGTAGACCAGTTATGGACAATTTTTTACCAAAGATTTCGTCTCAGTTCATGATGCAAACCATCTCCCTCTGAGACGCTCTGTATTTTTGGGAGCTATGTTCATTATGAAGTGATTATTACAGCATTTATTGGTATATAAGATATGGGATAAGAACAACAAAGCAGTTCTCAAGATCTTTATGTTAAGAAGCAAACCGAGATGATATGACCTATCATTAAGTCAGCATCAGAACTGGTTGAAATTAGATCACTGTCACGAAGTGATAATTTCGAAGTCACTGAGAGAGCTCATGGAACATTCTTCCCCAAAACTGTTTCTCTCTACCACAACGCAAACAAATGAAAATCAGGGAGTGGAGTTTTAACGAATTGGAATCACGTTTTGGAAGGTTGTGGCACTCATGACAGTTCAAAATATTTTCATGGGCGAACGAGTGTCGGAGTTGAACCTCTTTGTATTAACCTAAAACTCACATTGAACCTTTGACTACAGTTATCAAACGCAGGCATGGATAAGGAACTGTACATACCTCGTCGGGTGGTAGTTCACTCATTTACAAAAATATCGCATATGTAGCTAAAGACATTTTACACCAATTTTCTACCAGACTTTAACTGAATATCGTCGCCAATCGGCGAAAGACTTTCTAACAGTGAGCCAGCGACTAGTGTGGTGTTTGTTACTTGAGAAGTCATGCGCAATTGGATATTCGCAAGGCTTCGTGGGATACCATGCAAAGTTTTCTTTGTAAATCCTATCTTTGTTGCGTCCCTGAGCAAGAGCGCATCATGAGTAGAGACAGAGCCCCAAGAGTCTTTCTTGGTCGACTACCTCGAGACTGTAAGGAGAGAGACGTTGAGAAGTTTTTCCGTGGATTCGGACGTATACGAGAGATTAATTTAAAGAGTGGATTTGGCTTTGTGGTAAGCTTTTATAAGTTATGATGTAGCTCCTTTAACGCGGTTAAAATCGTGTAAGTGTTACGTTGAATCTATGCATAAACTCTTCCAATGTTTAGAGGCATTTAGTTCTTTTGGTACCCAGTCAAATGCTTCAAATCTCAGGTTTTACTACAAACGAAAAAAACAATGGGTAGTTTGCGTTCCTGTTTAATACGAGAATAAGCTTAAGAACAATGGCTCTCTCGGGCGCTTTATCGGCAAACCGAAGGACAACAACCATGGAATCTTCCAAGGAAGGACAGCTTTAGTTTTCATTTTCCTGAGTCTCAGTATAATCGATTTACTAGTGCGAATGTGTAGAACGATATTTCAGAAGTTCGCTCTCATCACCCCTGGACCCTAAATGATGAAGAGGAACATTAGTGAAGAAGATATATCAAAGATAAACTCAAATGGAATTAAGAAAAGAGCAAAGACGAATAATCAAGAGCGATTTTCTCCGAATTTACTCAAAATTGGACAAATTTAAGAGGGTCTAGATCAGTCCATGTACTGCAGGGTGACCAAATTGTGCATTTGGATAAGCACTATTTACAGTCGCTTTGATACAAGTCAATTTGAAATGAACTGAAGTTGATTCAATACTTGTGAAATACTTGAAGTCGTTTCAAAACAACCATAGTTGTTTCAGTACTAATAATGTACGGGAAAAAATTACTCAGTTCTGATTGGTTAAGATAAATGCAGTTTTCAGGTAATTCAGTGTAGAAGAGAGTTAATTCAGAGCAGGAAAGGGTTAATTCATTGCAAAGAAAGTAACAAACCAGACATTCTGATTGGTCAATAATCAAAGAAACTCACAGATAGCCAATCAAATGCGAACCTTGGATGTCGCAACAATTTGAAAATTTGCAAGCAAAACAATGGCCAGTGTTTAAAGTAGGTTTTCTTTTGCCACTGCAGCTGAATAACAGCTCAAACAATGAAAACACTGTAAAAAGCAGTGCTTTTTGGTTGTTGGTTTGGAAAAAGTGATGTTTAGAGAAGGGAATTGCTAAGGAAACCAAAAATTACGAGCCAACCCAGCTTAACACTTTGCTGGAGCGATCCAACGTCGAAATGAAAAAACAAACATGGTTAAACCTCGGAAATAACAATTCTATTTCATCGAAAGTGATTCGGACACAGACAGAACAATTCCTTGAACTATTTAGCCGGACTTTGAACTTTTTTGCACCTTAAAGAAGTGAAGATATCATTGCATATTATTGTTTTGATCATACGCAGTTGTTTCGACTGAAAGCATGGTTTGAATATATTATTTTTGTACTTGATGCTCACGCTTTGCTTATGCTTACTTATGATAAGCTATCTCATCTTTTTTCATGTATATTATTAACATGTAATCACATGATTTTTCTTGTGCAATTTGGAATAAACAAACAATTGTTAATTTTTGCGAAGACCACAAATTGCATTCGCCATATGGGCTCATGCAATTTTGTTATTCTTTAAAAAAATTTACTAATGCTCATTTATTCCAAATTGCACTCAAAATCATGTGATTACCTATACAAACTAGTGAAGGAGTAATACACCACTTTATTAATACTGCATCCAAATGAATGCTGGGATTAGCCAACTAATGTTAGTTTCATATTCCCACACATCATTAATGATCTCCTTGGCCCATCAAGGAAGGAAATAAAGGTTTGCAAACATACAACTTTAAGATAATTTTCAAAGCTTCTTCAACTCTGCATCTCACACAACAACAGGAAAGATCTAGGTGATGTAAAACAATATGCCCCTTGAAAGACCTATTACAGGGTTGACCAAACCTAGTATTCACTCTGAACTCAGTATCAGCAAAGTCACATTTTAGGTGTTTGATGACTGGATGATAAACCAAAATTAACTTTAAAAAAAGTGGAAAAGCAAATCTCTCTCAAGTTAGTTGTGTGATTTGAGACTCAAATGTATAGCATGTTCCTGTTTGTAATGAAATTTGAATTTGCTGCCATTACCGAAGTCAAAGTCTAATCTCCTGGTGGGTCAAAAGACCAAATTGCCAAAGTAGAAGTCTAATCTCCTGGTGGGTCAAAAGACCAAATTACAAGTTTAAAACTTCAAAATGTACAATGAAATGAACAAGTGAATGGCACTTTTATTTTCTGGTGAGTATTTACATGATCTGCACTTTGAAAAAACTGGAAATTAAGAATTGTAAAATTGATTTGTATGATCAATTGTTTTTGCTATGATAATCGGTAAAGCACCGCACTTTGCATAACGCAACACCTCACTGTTGGCACTTGTTTCTCGTTTCAACTGGATAGCCTTTCGGTGTTTTTTGACCTGCAGATTTGCATTGTACACATTCTTTCTTTTGGCCTTCTTCTTGAATCGCTTGGTGGTTTCTTGTGGGTTCTAGGGCTGGTACTTGATTCGCAGCTCGCTTTTGATAAGAGTAGGCATCTATCAGGTGCTTACCCAACTCTAGCCGAAAAGGGGCTTGTGGTCGTTTTTGCAGGTTTTGCATCCTTAGGTATCAGCATTCTAGAATATAACCAATGCAGGCAGCAACGTTAAAAAGGAACTAAAAGATGTACCATACCACTTTTGCGACTGTCTTCCAATGGTGCAATAGGACCGAAATTGGTTAGCTCCATCTACACCACCCATGTTTGCCGTTTAAACATCTGATACTTGCGGTTTTTGGATGTCAATGTCTCTTCCTCTTTTCTGATGTTGTACGGTCCGCGAAGGCTCTTCTGGGGAAACATTTGACAACAAAAATCTCGCTTGTCATGCCATTTTGTAAATAAAAGATTTCCTCTTTGCTGTGTAATTGTTTGTCCTGGCTCGCAAAGTTTATCCTTAGCATAAGCAGGCAGCCCTTTGCGATTACATCTTACTGTTGCACAAGCATACATATCTTGTGCAAGCAAAGTTTATCCTTAGCATAAGCAGGCAGCCCTTTGTGATTACATCTTACTGTTGCACAAGCATACATATCTTGTGCAAGCAAATGATCGAACAGGTCAGGGCTCGAAAAGAAATTATCAAAGAAAACATGATGTTTTCTATTGAAAAAGGGACGGGTAATACCCATAACAACATTGTATCCCAGCAAGTGATGCCTTTGAATTTCTCCTTCACATCCTAAATAAACAGAGAAATTGACAACATAACTGTTCGAAGAATTAGCTGCCATCCACACTTTAATTCCTTATTTAGTCGGTTTAGCTGGTAAATATTGGTGAAATGATAGCTTGCCTTTAAAACGCTATCATCCCCTCGTCAACCAAAAGGTTTTTTGTGGGCAAATAACAGCGTTGAACATTTCTTAAAACAGCATTCAAAGCAGGACGGCATTTGTACAGACAGTCGAAATTAACATCTCCTTGCACGGGTTCCTGACTCAAGTCATTCAGATGCAGGAATTGACTTATTTCTTCGAATCGGTTCTTAGGCATAACTCTTTTAATTCCTTCATTGCCCTTGAAAATGTCTGTTGACCAGTAGTCGTGACCTTGGGAAGAATATTCATCCCATGATGAGGCACATTCCAAAGTAAGCTTTCACTTCAGGTTTAGAAACATTGCGTCTTCTACCAAGACATTGCTCATTGTCAGCTAATTTTTGGTGAGCATAGCGGTTTGTCTCCATGATTTTCTCAAAAAGATCCTTGTCAAACATTAAACCGAAAAAATAATCAGCTTTGGGGTTGACTTGACAGCAATTCCAGATTGAGCTGAAAATTCATCTACAACGATGTTACTGAGGTCAGCTGTCCATTGTTGTTTTTCTTCATCGTTGCTGTCAGAGGCTTCTTTGTTGCCACTTTCACCGTCCGCTTCTTCATCACTTTCCTCACCATCCTCATCAATACCCAAAAAATCAATGTCAGAACCATCTCCTCAATATCTTTGGTACCTTCTTCATCTGAATCACCAAAAATCACCCTGTATTCATCTAAACTAATTTCCAAAGGATCTACACACCTTGCCATTTTTCCACTCAGGTTATTATCAATTTGGAGCTGATAAAGCAAATAGCCACTACATAGGAAGTTTCTTTGCTTTATTGACTCCAAGTTGATAATAAACTAAGTGGTTTTACAAACTCACGGACGAAATTGCTCAATCGTTTATATTAGAAACTGATCATCGCTGTTGCCATGTTTGTGCATGCATTCATGATGCAAGAACATATTCGCATCTGTGTATTCCATCCTCAGGAAGCATAACTTATGTGCAGTAATGACAATTTGATAGGTCAATGCCTTACTAACAATAGGCAAATATTTAATAAGCATATATTCTTCACTGGGGGAGGGGATAGAAGGGGAAAATGACGACAGTTTTTTTGGCCGGTCTAGGAATAACAACGAGTTTCTGGTTGGCTGGTTTTGGCCGGACCAGGAGTGAAAGGGCTAATTAGCCTAATTCTTTTTGTCAATGAAAATTTAGGAATTTGATGACTACAAAGATGCTGATGATGCTGTTTATGAACTGAACCACAAGGAATTCATGGGAGAAAGGTATGTTCAAATAACGTACACAGCTCTGGGTCTTGTAGTACTTATCTCTAGGCTTGTGTTTTCAATTAAACCTTAGACCTTCAAGAGCCAATTTTTGTGCAATTTTTTATTGCACATCAAACCACAGCTGAATACGTAAATTTATGGGTGGGATGGCTGTGAAGGGATTGGGATTCAAAAACAAGTACAATTGCGAATTTAATTTTAATACAAAATGACTGTAAATTCTGTGACTGCAGCACTCTTTACATGACATGTTTTAAAATTGTCATGACAACAACGTATCTCTGCTCTGACCACCAATCAGATTCTTTGCTCCCCATGCATTGAAAGATGATCTCACTCAATTTGGCAAAACTCTTCTCATTTTACATTTCAAATGAAATATTTGGTCACTCTGCCATGAAAACCACTCTCTCACCTGCTTATCTAGTTCGGGATACTTGGGAGTGAAACAGCCCATTTTTGCACATTTTGCAGACATCTTTACCTTGCCAGAAAGAATAGTTGCCTGGTCTCTTCTTCAGCATCCCACCATTGACTCACTGAGTCCATAATCTCGAGGGATTTCCAAGTTGTTTTCTACAGCACCAGCTTCTGCGCTAACTTTTATCTTAAAAGCCCTAGTATATGAAGAACAGCATGCTTTTGGCATCAAAAGAAAAATAACAGCAACAAAAGAGATACTCAATTGAAACGTTTGTTAGGTTACAGTAACTGAGAGTATTGTTGTGTTTCTGCAGTTAGGTAGTAGTATTTACATCTTCACTGATTCTCTTTTTTTCTTTTGTGTTTATTTTAATTCATTAGCTTTGTGTTCAGTGAGCCATTTCCCAATGTTTTCCATGTGGTGTGCTCACTCAAATGGCCAGCTATTATTAAGAATTTCACCCTTGGCTTACAGCTGATGGTTTTATTTATTTATTTATTTTTTGAACAACACGAGTCTGTTGGAAGGTCTCTAATTTTCAGGGTCTTGGCTTACAGAAGAAATACGGTAGTTGGGGAAATTTTCCCTTTGTCAGGGAAAATTCAAGGAATTTCATAAACTAATGACTGTAGCAACAATCATAAGGTAGTTATGCATCAAATAGTGCATTGACAATTTTTTTGCTCAAAGAACACCAGTGAAGATCTATGGTACCCTCAAGTTTAGGTATCATAGTCAATAGATTTTGCTAAGAAATGTTCTCTATGACTTGAAAGAGCAAGATACATGTTGCTGTTGTGCTAAAAGATTGGGAATAAAAGCCTCTTTAGGGAAATACATATGTACATGTTTTTCTTTTTATGAAAGAATAACAGTGGAACATGCCCGTCCAACATCAAGGAGTGGAGGTGGTGGAGGTGGTGGTGGAGGAGGTGGTAGTGGTGGTGGAAGTGGGATGAGAAGAGGTGGTGGATTTAGGTTCCGAGACAGGTCAGTAACACACATGTTAATGGTCTTTTGATCACATGGATGTAATTTAATGTGAGATTCATGAAGTGTCTTAAATGTTTGCCTTGACTTAGAAATTTCTAGTGAAAAATTAATTAATTGGGAAGTGATGTGAATAATTATAAATTTTAAGGTAAGAAAAGACAGGCAAATCTCAATTTTACAGACACCAAAGTGCCTCTCTACATTCATTGTGATTAAACTCCTTGCTTTGCCCTTTTTTTGTGGAAACCTTGCACGAACAATTTGTTTTACAGCACCTGTCTCTTCAGTGTGAAGGTAGTTTTTCTGTGGTTAAAAAAAATTAGTTGTGTACATGCATCTGTGTTAGATTCACTTTTATTTGGAGTGGAATCCTTTCAGCAGGTGGTGAATTTTTGCTACAATTTTGTTCATATATGTGACCCTGAAAGGCAAAACGGACACTAATGGAAAACTGTTCAAATGGCAAAAACGCACAGATGACGAACAGTTAATGAACAGTACTTGAAGCGTTCAAATGGTTTGTTCAGCCATTCAAATGGATGAGTAAAAATTTTAATGGATGGGCAAACCATTTAAACGGGTGAGTAAATTATTTGAATGGTTTGATTAGCCATTCAAAGGGTTTGCTTAGCTGTTAAAACGGATGAGTAAAATGGATAATGTCAAACAGACTGGCAAGCTGGTCGAACAGATGAAAATATACAAAGTTGTATGACTGGTTGGATGAATAAATTGCTTAATCAGTTTGCGAAACCATTCTGAGCGCATGGCTTAATCATGGAATGGGCAATGTTGTTGTGCATTGTTTCCATTTCATTTGCCATTGTTGTGAATTTCAAGGCCTTTATTCTCAGGATCGAAAATGGAGACTTTTTCAATTTCTCATCGAAATAATGTTTTTAGTTATTGTCTGAAACTACTGAATATCTCATGAAAGTTGTTTTATCATCATGGTTTAAAATGACAGCTGAGTTAATCTTTCGTCTCACAATTTAGTCACATAGATGTGGATTGCAATGTTTCGACCGCTATACTGAATATCTGTAAAGAAATGACAAGTTTAATTTTCTCCTTCTGAACGGATGAACAGAACAGACATCAAACCATTCGAATGGATGCTGCAGTTCTCCAAACAGACACTTCTAGTTGGTGAACGGATGTAAAAACCATTCAAACAGATGTTGAAACCATTTGAACAGGTGTCAGAACTGTTCAAACAGATGTCGTAATACTTCGAATGGATGCTAATGATTTTCGAACAGATATGCAAAATGTTTGAATGGTTTGCAGAATGCTTTGAACTGTTTTTTTAGGCATTCGAATGGATGACAAACAGATAACAAACAGTTTCCCCATTCAAACAGATAACCGTTAGTGTCCTTTTTGCCTTTCACAGTCGTGTGGTTGTTATTATGGTCACTACTTTATGTGAGTAGCCACAGTGGTAAGTGGTCCAAGTCATATTCCATTATTAATTCCAGTAAGCAGGACCAGTTCTGTACGGTGATTTTCGATTTTTATTTCATTTAGAAGCCACCTGTAGTCCATGACTACCCATTTTTAAGATTCTACATTTATTTAGATATGGTGCACCTTATAACACTGAATTCAAGTTGACAGTGGAAAATTTGTCCTCACGTGCAAGTTGGCAGGTGAGAAATACTAGACAGGGTTGATTCTCATTATTTGTATCCAGGATAGTACTGTACCTCTTCATTAAGGGTTTACAAAGCCTTCCTTGATGTGAACTATTAATACTAATTAAAGCAAAAGAAAATATTTCAAATATGCAAGTACCCTCATCCTTTAGACATAGATCAGGGAGATGCAAAATTGTTAGACCTACTTCAGAAGGTGCAAAATATGATAACATGATGTTACATTTTAATTACCAACGGACAAAACTGACCAATCACATCTGACGAGCCTTGTGGGTCTTCCAGCTAACAGGCAAAACTCTATCCTCGAACAGCTGTTCACTTTCCTGTGACGATGACCTCCTTAGAGTAGAAGTCAACTTTTGCTAGTTTTCACCAACAACAGTCATTTCAGGATTATTCTCATGCAGATGATTACACAAGACTGTCAATTACTTAGCAAGTTTGTTTACAACAGTAGAAACTTGTGGAAACAATTTATTAAACAATTAGAACTAAAAGCAAGACCTTTTCTAGTGACTCATTTGCCCTATGCAAGTTAAATGGCGATTCAAGTTACATGGCAATGCCAACTTCATGCTGCTGTGAAACTTAAGTTCTGATCAAAGCAGCAGTTATGTCTTAAACTAAAAGAACATTATTTTATTATCACCTGTAACATCTTGTGTGTTCTACCATTCATTTGAAAGTTCATTATTCCTTCATAAATTTATCCTTTTTCCTTATGTATTCCTGTTTAATTTTGTAGGATTCACTGGTGATGAATGACAAAATTGTTGTTTTTTTCATTACTTTTCAACCCTACTAAACATGGCTTAAGGAATTTACCTAAGGGCAAAACTGACTTACTCAAACAGCCAGTGCTTTGTTAAGTAATTATTTATAGTTACTGCATGTCTTTCTAGTCACGTACTCATCCACAGATGTTGGCCCAAAATGCTGTGCTGTGAATTTCATGTTCAACATTATTTTATTATTACTGTTGCACAAACTGTATAGCTACTGTAGGCCTCACAAAACGGTAAGCTAGAAGGTGAATAAATTTATGAAAGAACAGCGATCTTCACGTTATATGCATATGGAAATATAAACAGCTCAGCTCCTTAAACAGTTGTCCGTGAACTCTATCTGGTTTTTCAATTTTTTTTTTTTTGCAAGCCCAATGGCCTCTTCAGAGAAAGCAAAGGTCAATGGCCAGACTCTGGTGAACATAGATTGAGTTGAGCTGAAAAATAAGGACGTCTCAAAACTGGTCATATCTGCCACTATGTATGTTTTTCTCCAAGAAATGTCACATCAGCAACACTTAAAGTAAAGACATAAAGTTAATGATAATAATTGTACCCTGGATTGTAACAGTTTTTCCTGCTAAGGAAGAGGCCTAGGCTAAAGTTATTTGGGCTTATTCACAACTTGCCTTTTAGGCTCAGAAATGCAAGGATGAGAGAAAGTGTTTCACATAAAGGTTTCAAGAATTTGTAAAAAGCATGTGAAAACACTAATATGAAAGGATGAAAGTTCTCACAATTTGTTTTGCTTTACCTATACAGTACCTTTCATTTTGCAAATTTGACTTGCACAAGAAATTCTTAATGTGAAGTATGTCAGACTTCTAAATTTTACTATTTTAAGTGCCTGAGTTTACAATGAATGCACTTGCGATCTAGTTTTGTCTCAAAAAAGCACGTTGCTCTTCTAGCAGGGACCAATTGTGCATATCCGTCAACAAAACTTTTTTTCAATTTCTGCCATGGAAGTCTTCCTCCCAAATCGTTAAAAGTTTTCCAATGGGTTAACAAAAATGATAAAAAGAGTTGATCAAAAAGAATGCAAATAGAAATCTCATTCATTTTGTGATTGAGTTATGGCCTCATTCTTGAAGTGAACAAGTATTTTTACCTTTAGCTTTTCCTTGTGCAACTGTTTGTTAGAACAAAGTTTCATAAGCAGTACATTCATAAACTTGGTCAATTTCTTTTGAATACATCATTAAGTAGAAGTTCATGCTTGATTCCTGGACTCAGAAGTATGTAATACACTGCCAGAGTAATGCCAAATTACAACAGGTAGTAGCCCATACCAATGTGGCTTGCTACTGCATCATCAGCGTGATCTATAGCCTGATAAATACTTGGTCTTCACCAATGAGCATGCAAGAGTGTTGTTTTAAAAACGAAAGTATGGTAACTTTCACAGTTCAGTCAGAGTGACTGTCCAGTCTATTTAGAGTTCTGAATCTGGTGTAGGCTTAAGTACCATATCAGTAACTTCCTTCCTTCCATTTCTTCCATCTTTAGCCACAGTACTTAGTGGTAAGGTACTTTATGGGAGCTTGGTTTTAGGCAGAAATCAATTCCTGATCTATGACCTGGTCTGTGCGTAAAAAGGGGAAAATTAGTGGCCCTGGCATAAAATATGACACTTGGCTTGCCGTCTTAAGATTGTGTAGATCATTCAATTCGTGGTGTGGTTGCTTGGTTGCTCAGTGGCCCTGTTTGCTCATGGCAACCCTTTTGGCTCATTAACAAGCTGACATGGGAATTGGTATGGCATGAAGGCCTTGGTTATCATCTCGGTTTAATTTGAAGTTCTTGGTCTTAATAGTTAGTTTTGCAAAGGTAAGGTTCGTATCTCTGTTCTTTAGGGATTTTTTTGTACAGCTCAAAGGTTTGAAATATTTAATTTGTTAGTGTAAATGAGTGCCCTTGTCAAAATGTATTGTGTTACTCACAAGATGCTTTTTTTTGTAATTCATCTAATGTACTGAAAGGTGTAACTTGCATTTCAGTTTGCACACTCAGCACCTACAGTGTAAATTATTAGGTTAATTTTTTTTTACATATTTAACTGGAAGTCTTGTTTTACCCAATTTTATCATGAATGGCTTTTTATAGAGTCAATCAAACAAACTTGTCATCTCCTTTGGACAGGCAAAGAAAAGTACTCTTCACTGTACTTTGTACTAATGTCTTTGCTGTTTTGCAGGATCTGAAAGATTACATGCGCCAAGCAGGGGAAGTGACCTTTACCCAGTGCCATAGAGATAGAATAGGAGAGGGGTTAGCATCATTTGTTATAGTGTATTTAAAAGCACTAGTCCAGGAATACTGACTTGTGTGACAGTTTTTATTTGATGTCCACTCATATTGTGTGTTAAACCATGGAATAAGGGATATATTATACCACTATTCTTTTACTTTCTTGTACTTTAGCTTCTAGTTTTGCATTAAATCCTTTGACCTTATCTAAGCATTATTGGTGGCACTGGCTAAAGATGATAACATAAGAGACCCTTAAAGTCTTCTTTATGCCCAACGAAAAAAAATATGATGTGCATTGAAGTTCCTTTCTTAAAAAGTCAACCCTAAAAGACTAAAACCAATCAAAGTTCAGTGACTGTGTGGTCATTTTGTAGCATTTTTGCCCTGCTCTTCAGTGTAATGTTGTTGCATATTTAATGCATCCCATTGCATGATATTGTAAAATGGTTTATTAGTGGCATATATTGACATAATTACTTGTTTGATATATTTCAGGGTTGTTGAATTTGCTAGCCTTAATGACATGCAAAGGGCACTGAAACGTTTAGATGGTACTGAGTTGCTGGGAAAGCGCATAAGGCTGACAGAGGTATGTTAGTAATCCTGAAAGCTATTCATGTTCAAGTCTTAAATATTAGTTATGCTACTTAACTTTTGAATAATACCTTAAACATTTGAATGATGGAACTTCAGACTAGAGCTGTGGCAAGATCTTTAGCAAGTACTTACTTGACTTGAAGTTTTATCATCTAGCTAACCTGTGGTACAGATTTTGGTAATTATGAAGTGATTTACAATTTTGGTGTAGAGATTTGCTGCCATTGAATTGATCATGTCATGTGAAATGTGACGCAACTAGCCATGCTGAGATTTTGGAAGTGTGCACGTTCCCCTTCTCTACGGTTGGTTTATGTGGGTTTCCTAAAAGGTCTTCTCTTCACAGCTTGTTAGAAAGCAGCCATTAGTGTTATTGAAGCAAAATGCCTGTAGCTCTGATTCCTTAATTAGGAAAAGTGCATTTAGGCTTCTGAGCATGATTAGTTAGTAAATAAACTCCTGCTTATTTATAAAGTATATTGGGGAATTTGCTTGCTTTGAGGTTCTATGCTCTTGATATGGAGACATGAATTGCTACATGTGAGACCTTTGAAGGTTAATCCTTGAAATTTTTCTTATTTTTGTTGTTGCCTTGTCGTCATAGTATTGAATTATGGAAAATCTGTATTAAAGGCTTAGTCCTGGGGCTGTCCAACTCTTTGGATGAGCATAAACAACCTTTAAGAGCAACTTGATTTTGTAATTTACCATTATTTGTTTACCATAGAGAAACCGACCACGAAGATCCCGCTCACTCTCACCACGGCGCCGAACAAGGTTGGCTATCTCAATTTTGCTTCATAGTGCTAAACTTTTCTCACAAACATGCTCAACCATGTTGTTCTAACACATTGTTATCAAAATGGTTACTCAAACTGTGTCCTTTCTTTTAGAAAATTAAGTCCATTACTCCCCCACTTTAACTTCAGGCCCCGGTTGTTCAAAGCTGGGTTAAGGTAACCCAGGGTTAGTGTGAAATTTGATTTCAGGTCTGAAAATTTTAAGAGAAAATTCAGTTCAAATCTTTTTGCTTGCAATTTGATCATTGGATGTTCTAAAAGAATAGTGAAAATTTTCTCAAAGAGACTTTTGAACAAAGAAATAAAGAAAGCTGGATTAAAATTTAACCCTGGGTTAGAGCTAATCGGCCTTTGAACAACTAGGCCCAGAACTATAGGCTATACTGAGCAAGGTGTTTGTTTCTCAACAGTAGGTCTAGGTCACGTTCGCCAAGGAGGTCACACTCACCTGCCACCAGAGGACGCCACTCGCGCTCTCCATTGGCTCAACGTGGCCGCTCACTATCACCACGCCCTAGTGGCAGTCCTGGAAGACGGCTATACTCAAGTTAATTAAGGACTGGGTTGCTTTACAAAAAGTATTCTCATTAATATTGTGGTTGTTAGCTCTTGCTTCAAGTTCAGTCGCTGTTCAGCCCAAATTAGCCGTTGATGTTATTTTATCTTTTTAGATTGTTGTTGTTTTGAGTTCTCGTTGTGATAAGCATTAGGGACAGTTCACTTAACTTTTTTCAGTCAATCGTTTAAGTGTATTGTGGTCAAATAAATTAGACATGATAATTTTTGTGGAGTCTTGTTAATTTTTATTACAGTAATTTGTCAAAAAGTTCTCTGTGGCAAAGCTCTTATATGGCAAAATCAGACAATATACTGTTGCTCTCTTTTTTTAGGCCCATTTACCTGTGTTTTGGACAAACTATGACCATGTTTAGAGTCAGATATATTGCGCTTAAACATTCAAGCATTAAGCTTTTGAACATTGCCCCTGAAAACATGGCAGTTTACCAGAATTTATGCAAATTATTTTCCATTTTGCTTATTTAAGGGCCCCTCCCACCCACCAACAGATAAAACCTACTAGAGGGAGAAAACTTACTGCATTTTATTGGACCAAATTCTCAAGCTACACATCTCAACCTCCTATTGATTATGTGAGCTAACAACCAGGCAAGTAACTAACTCTTAAAAAAGTATATAAAAAAATTAAAAAGACTAGAGCAGGATGCTCTCTTTTGAATTTGTCAACGAACTTTGCCACTTTGAATCTTGCTTAGCACTTTGGTCAATTACCTATCTCTGAACTAGGGTTCAAACCTGTTTTCCCTGCTGTTGGAAGTCTATCACAGCAATTTGGAGCTGTAAAGGTACTCTGGCATAAAAGAATAATTTTCTTTGATAACCTGGGACACAGCAGCTGCTTCAAGGTCATGCAATGAACATTAGGGTTACTTTATAGAATATCAAACCATGACTTGCATTAATAATTCAAATGGTTGAAATAAAAACTAAATGGTTTCTGGAGAAGGCTTTTCCTTGGAACAAATTTTGTCTGGTGGACTGATCAATACAAAAAGATGCTTAGGAATTATTCATCTCAACTTAGACAAGCACATGTCTTTAATGGTCAAAGCTATCAGTGGACACCTGCCTAACTATAGGACAACATGTGTCCCAAATAAATATGTGGTTTATAGCATAAGATATCTACCTTCAAAATACACTATAAAGTATATTTTTTCATCTAAACTCAAACTAAAGGCCAATTATTTACTCAAGATCAAACTCAAACTGTGGTTTAATTATTATTTAATAATGAAATAAATGTTCTCCTTAGCTTTTGGCCCTCTTGACACTATTCACTAAACTAGATGTTCTGATAAAAGGTTTGGCTAAATTGAAAAAATGGTTTAGAATGCAGTTACATTAGATGATGGCTAAATTCAGTTTAAATAATCACCCCTCAATGTTCACAAATGCACCAGACTTGTGGTGTCAAAGGCAGTTATGGCTTTATACCACCATGTGCGCGACATGTTAATAGTCAACATGTCTTTCAGAAGTTGACCTGCCTCAATTCCAAAATTGTCTAAAGAGGTTTAAGATATATTAACATGTTAGCAAAATCAGGAATTTTTCATCTTAACAGATTATTTGTACATGGTTGTAATTTAAAATGATTATGTGCACCAGTGAAAGGTTTCTCTTTCTCTCAATCATTCCAATCTTTAAGGGCATCAGATGAACATAGATCCCGAGATCTTTCTTCTTTAATGCCTGATGCTACAACAACATAGGCAAGAAGCAAAAGAAGGAGATGATTCATCATCATGATCTAGTAGAAGAAAATGACTGCAATAACAATAAGTAACAAGTAGCCCACAATAGACACAGCTAGTGTACTGGCCCCAGTGGTTGGTGGTTCGGTTGCACGATAGGCAAGCACAGCTTTTTCCTTTGGTTTCTCAATAAATTCAATATCTTCATAGCCATTCCATGTGTGTTTTGTAAACTTGCTCATAGATATGTTATAATCAACAGTATCATGGTAAGCACACACCATCCTTCTCAGACCAGGCTGAAAAACAATGAACTTCAGGTCAATATTGCGTAACAACAATGAGTAAGATACTGTCCATGATAACAAACTTGTAATGTCATCTAAAACTGAGGTATAGGTATTGAATCCTTTGGGTTTTGTAAGTCCCTTTGTACCCAGCCTATCCAGACTTTAACTGAATACCTAAGCTCTATCTTTTCCTAGAGTTGAAAAGAATTGCACGATGCTGCAAGATTCAGTAGAAGACAAACCAATATGTTTGAAGAAAGCAATGATAAATAAATTTAATCCTGTGCTTGAGAAGCTCTTATATTTCAAAGGTTGAAAAATACTTTGACTCAATAGACATGTGAATGATAAATCTTATCAGGTGTGATTGACTAACCTTAAAAGCATAGACTTCACACTGACAAAGTTAACTTCATAAGGAAATTTACATATATATCAAATCCACAAATACCTCTTTACCCTTATGGCTAGGGGGTTTCAGCCCAACAGTCAACTTAATAACCTCCATGAAAGGAGAAAAATGTCAAAGGTCCAAAGCAGATTTTATTCCAAATGCAATACAGGGTGATGTCATTACAAAATTAATGCAGATATACAACTTCTCAAAACACCCTTGATATTAATCCTTAATTTTTCTTGGCCCTGTTCAATTACCCATACTTAGTTTTCTATCAATAGTTTTCCTAGTTTCTCTTTTTAACATGTTTCCTGCACATTGTAAAAATATTTGAAGGATAATAAACACAATAGCCTCCACCATGAAAATATGCTTGTATATTTGTCCTTAGACATTATCTGCTCCTCAAAGTTCACAGTTTTCCTTGAGCTTTGTTTTCTGAAAAGTGTTCGCATCCTGGAACTAATAATGTCCACAGACAAACATCAGTACATATTTTTGCACCAAATGGAGGCTATTGTTTATATATAGGGGGCATCTTTCAATCTACCAAACTTTAGAGGAAGTGATCTCACTAATTAACCCACCTCAATGACATTGTCACCATTAGCATCACCAGTATCTTTCTTCCGAGAGAATTCCATCGTTGTAGTACCATTACTCTCAATTATATTTGAGACGTTCCAGTCTGCGTGATCATCTTCTTTTGGAGCCACATGTCCATTTGTCATAAAATCCTAGTAAAAGTTAGCCCATTAGAGTCATACCATACTTGTACAAACAAGATGCTTGGGGGCATTTAAAGAAAAGGCAACCAACTTGCTTATACTCTAAATTTTGGAGCTGAGCTTCATCAATAATACACATTGTTTATCCCTTCCAAGTCTAAGACAAAATCTACCTTACCCAAGAAAGAGAGAGATGGCAAGCACATTAAAAGATATGTTAGGCCATGTAATTTACAGAGAACCAAGCATTATTAGACTTTTAATTGGTCAATCAATGTATGATATCTCAGTCCTGAGTGAGATATTATTTGTGCCACAAGAACATAAAATTCATATCTTTGAGTTAGGGTGTCATTTTCTTTTCATTAAATGGATAGTAAAGTAACAATAGTGGTTAAATATACCTAATAGGGATTGAAAAGCAGGCTGTATACAAATACTAAGTTTTAAAAGAAACAAAAGACTCTCTGCCCAAATTATACAAAGGTTTACATGTAACACCATCAGTTAGACAAAAATATAAGCTTAAAATAATAAAAATTTGATTACTGACTCTGACTTGAATCAATAGATACTTTTATTTAAGCCTCTTTTTACTACAAACCTTTGAAGGCTATTCAGCGCGAACAGAACAAATTCACCTTATCTCATCCCAACTTTTGAGAAATTCCTTGAAAACTATAATTGTCACTCAAGTTACATAGGAAAATACATCATTCAGTTCCCTGATGTAATGGTCATATTGATTCTATAAGTGTTTTAAATCTTAATAAGACACTCACGTCCATATAATAAATAAACTCTGTGAACCAGTAATTACTGATATATTCAATGAATCAATGACATATTCAAAAAATCAATGAATACATTCAGTGAACCAAGCCAAATGAAAAAATAGTTAATATATGTACGCAACCCAGCTGCTAAAATTTCAGTGCAAAGTAATGTCACAAAGCTTACTCTAGCATTTTATAAATGCGATTCCAAACAAAATGACAATTATTTCAGTTGGTTGAGGAGTGTAATACAATTACAAATTCCAAGTCAAATTTACAGAACAAATAAATAAATTCCATGGAAAATAATAGTCACTTTTAATTTAGTACTAGAGTATTCACCATTTTTTATTTTTCACATCTGCAGTCTTTGTTAGATTCATTCTTTCACTCACAGTTTCCTTTTTATGCTTGTTTTGCATGTTCTACATACATTCATTATGCATAGAAGTATATTGTCAGCTACTTAATTTTCAAGCAACTTTATGCTGAACTAAAATTATCAAATATTTTCCTCTCAATGCTAGTTGGATATCAAACTTTAAAATCAAAATTGCACATGTGTTAATAACACAGATAAATCACATTCTGACCTTTTTTACAAAGGTTTTAAATTCATAGGGCATAAACGTGCTCACCAAGGCTTAAACAAAAAGAGAGAATCGAAAACAGCCATTGAACACTTAGTGTCTTAAGTTTTATTAAAAGCAAGCTGCATTTCCTGTAGAAAGCGAGGAAGACTGTGTTCTTATGCTTACTGTTTGGTTAGAGCAAGAGTTAGTACATGGCTTTTTATCATTTTTCATAAAGCCCCATTCAAACAGTCATGACAGCTGATGATAGTTTCAACCATCACACATGTTTGAATACTAACCATCATTCAACTATGTACGTAGGCTTACAATCTGACTGTGTATGAAAACCTTCAAAAATTGAACAGTTCATTTTGTTTTCTCTTTGGAGATTTTCATCTCTGCTCATGGTAAAATAATGTCACTTGGCATGTTTAAAAATGTTCCTTTGGTTCTTCTGTAGCTACCTGCCAACTCACTTGTTCTGAAATTTCACTTTCAATCAATGAAAAAAGCTACATGAAGTCCAGGAAATGGTTGTACATTGTGCACATTGGAAGATGGCATAATAGCTTTGACTCAGCTCCATGTTTTGAAATTCCAGAGAAAGTGGCTGCCACAGTGAACACACAGACCACTGGCAAAATAATTTAAGATTTTAATGTCTTCAATTTACTCTACTGAAGGGAAACTTCACAAAGTTGCATCTTAAATAATATACTTTCTCCCTGTCAAATTTTATTTTCAACATGAGCATCAGGCTCTCTCAAAAAAATTCTAAAGCTAGAGAACTGACTCAACTTCATGATGTACAGCGAAGTATTTTTTGCATTTTCAGAAAAATTTCCGCACAGCCCCATACTTCACTATGTAAGCACATCTTAATAATGATACACTGAATAAAAAAGCCCCATGTATGGATGCATAATGAAGTATGGGGGTGTGCAGAGATTTTGCCAAATTGACTTTCATCAATTCTTCCAGAAGCCATGTCCAAGACCAAGAAAAATTTGTGAAAAATTGCACAGTGAATGTGGAATAGTGAGTTTGGTCTCAAATGAAAGCTTATGTCTTGCATTTCATGTTCCACTACTTTCCAATACCCAGGAGAGTTTTGTTTCTAAGCTACAACCAATCAAAACAAGCCATTTCTGACAGGGTGCATATGGGCACATTGAAATTTCAGAGGGGTTTTGTTTCCAGGCCCATGAGGGTGCATCAGATGTCAATAGGTTAAAAGAATTGGATACTAAATGTAGCAATAAAACTCCTTTAACCCCTTAACCCCATAGAGTGACTAGCATCCAATTTCTTCTTACAATAACAATCTTGAATCAAACATTAAGGTAATGAGAATAGAGGATCACCAACCAAAACAGCTCTTGCTTATCAAACAAATTCTCTTTGTCAACACCTTGGGAAATGTATAGTGAATAGTATGGAGAATATGGATACTGCTGTTAGGGGGTAAAGGGTTAATAAATCGATGAATTTAACCTTTCAAAATTCTTGTGTGGCTTTTCTGAGCTAAATTCTGGTCAGAAACCAACGAAGTTGTTTAGTTTTTAATTAAATAGTTCACTCCTCATAACTGTAACCATTACAATCTCGTATCAACCAACTTGATTGTTTTCATTTTCCACTCCAGACATTTCCTGTATAATCTTACCCTCGAGACTTGAAGAGTGTTTATCAGTACATAATATGTGAAAATAGTCAGTGAGGTAATATGGCCCAAAACACAAATTAACCATAAACAGCCAAAGGTATTGTTTGCTCATCACAAAATGTATCGGTTTGAGAAAGTTTTCACCTAAATTAGGGTACGTGTAATTTCAGTGCAATGAATCTTTTCACAGGTTTGCTGCCTAAGTTCTCTATG
Organism: Pocillopora verrucosa; assembly: GCF_036669915.1. Lineage (NCBI taxonomy): Eukaryota > Metazoa > Cnidaria > Anthozoa > Scleractinia > Pocilloporidae > Pocillopora > Pocillopora verrucosa. Next base: position 9,349,889 of record NC_089320.1, on the reverse strand, counting down.
AAATCTATTTAATCTCTAGCAATCTGCTCTCAACTGTTCACCTCAGTAACTTGAACGTTTTTCAGTTCGACAGTACTTTCATGTTGCAAAATGAGAACTGGCAGGTACTTTCATATTCACGCCCAATATAACAAACGTAGCGAAAAAACAAACAAAAAAAAAACCAGACCTATTTCTTGACTAAGTTCATCCCGCCTAGTAAGTCACAATCGTGTAAGGATGCAGAAATGGTAAAACCCATATTCACTACATTATTATTAGATTTGATAAAAATGTACACCACATGAACAGAACTACAGTTAACAACATTTTTTTCATCTCTATCAATCTGTTCTCAACGGTACACCTCAGTAACTTGAACGTTTCTCGGTTCGACTGTACTTTAATGTTGCAACCGATGAATACAAAAAAAGGACTGGTAGGTACTTTCACATTCACGCCAATTAAACACACATGCAAAAACAACAACAGAAAAAAAAAGACCGATTTCTTAACTTAGTTCAACTCACTTAATAAGTCACAAACAAGTAACGCTGCAGAAATGGTTTGCCAGTATTTTTAACAATGAAATCGTTCTCGCAGATACCGTTGAGATTGCAGTCGATTTTCGGGTATCAATAAAACATGGGAAGGACATTGTGAAGACAGGAACAAACGAACGTAAAAACTAACCTTAAAATACTTTTTTCCACTATCGTCAACACCGCCAACAAGAACATCGTAATGTCTCATGGAATACATATTCCACCGTAATGTTTCGTTTTCAGGCCATAGTAATCTCGATACGCCAAATCCAATCCAGCCAGTAGCTTTTGCCCTTACTTTAAAATAGAAGGTTTCTGTATTGTTTTCGAACCTCCAATGGACTTCGTAATTTTCATCTTTACATAATAAATTGTTTGAGTACTCAATACCCGAAGAGGAGGTAGCAAAAAGCCATAAACTACAAATCAGTGGCAAGAACATTTTCGTTTCACTTTGAGCCTGCTGCCCAGCCTTGAAGACAGAAAGTGAGCGGTGTACGATGGGATGTTTATTGACAGGCACTCGCCCACGCTTTTCAGGGCACCCCTGTGATAGAAAAGCAAGCCTAACACGGCAGAAATCGCCAGAAACTACAACGGACACGGAGGATGTGAATAAATTTTACTAATTTTTACGTGTAAAACGTTCATATTTAGAAATATTTATCATTGTTATTTTCCAAGACTTTCACTAAACAAAACGAGCACTGTGATTGGTTGATTCTTAGTCACGAGCCCTTAATCAAGTTCAAATGTATCCCGACCGGGACACAATTGTAGTTGTTGCCCGCTCGCCGAATACAACAGCATGTTTTTGTCATATGATTGTTTAAGGGAAAGTCTAAATATATAACAAAGCACTTAATGTTTGGTCCCGAGGGAAACTAGTTAGTTTTGTTTCCAGAGAGTCCTGATGTTTCTCGGGAAAACAAAACCAATTATTTCCCTCGGGACCACACATGAAGTGTATCTTGTAAGGTTAAATTTTGGGGCCATCACGCGTCACGCAAAAACCCTTTGCTACCCTCTTGTAAATCGACCATATTTCGTTCCCTCGAATATTCCTTATAACATGTTCAAATTTTCATGACGCTCTCATGAATTAATCAAAACTATGACAAAATTCTCGAACGGGATTGGTCATCAACAGCCCGATTTGAGCACTGTACGGGTCCTCAAATGATCCCGGACCGGAAATAATGCCCAATGGGGACCGCAAATGATCCCGACCAAAAAATAAGGAATAGCATGGACTTACATATCAGAGGAAGGTTAAAAAAATTAAGGGTGGATTTTTTTAATAGAAAAGTAAATTGCGAATTTAACAGGCTAAACTCTCCCTTAGCCTCAAAGCGAAAAAATCTGCCTTTGGACGATGACTTATACGATGCACTATACATCTTAATTGGAGAGAAATCACTGCACTATTGGCCTAAGAAAGGTGACAAAAGGTTAAGGCAACGGGTTTATCGGAAGTTACAGAGCGACATCTATGTCGTAAAAGAAATCCATGATCCGACAGTTGGACAGCCGAAGAAACGAATGGTAGAAAAGGCAACTAACTGCAATGTGGTGGAAAAGTCGAGTGTTTCTCAGCTTGTGGATCGTGCGTACTACCACAGGCCGCCCCAGCTTACGTCTCGAGAAAAAGCCAACGATGAATTCATAAACGCGTCACGCGTTGTGTGACTCGGTGTTAAGTTACGGGAGGAACCGTTGAAAATTTGAACACGTTATAAGGAATAGTATGGGGAACGAAATATGGTCGATTTACAACGATAAATATTTCGAAATATGAATATTTTACTAGTAAAATCGATAAAACTTACTCATGCCCTGTGTATCCCTCGTAGTTTCTGACGATTTCTGCTGTTTTAAGCTTGCTTTACCATCACTGTTATCCATGTCGTCTTTTTTCAGTAGCTTTTCAGTAAATTTCTTCTCTTACGCCTTCTTCAAACAAAAGAGACTAGTGAAGTGGTGGAACATCTTTTAGACATTTACATCGAACACGGCCCTCCAGAAATTTTGCAAAGCGACTAAGGTCCAGAATTTAAGGGAGTAGTAAAGACTGTTTGTGAAACGCTAAACGTTCGCATGATTAAAAGCTCCGCATACAGTCCCCAGACCAAAGGAAAAGACGAGCGCTCACACAGAACGTGGAAGGAAAAAATAAAGTTTGATTTAATTAACGACAACAATAGTGATCTCAACTGGGTGGAGTATCTGCAACAATACCAGCAACTCTATAATGAATCACCACATCGTTCTCTTAGGCAGCTTTCTCCATTTGAAGTGTACATCGGTAGAAAGCCCAATAAGTATCGGAATAAACTGTTTCTTGGGGGAAAGAAAGAATATGAAGTTCCAGAAGAAAACAGCCAGAGTATCGAAATGGATGAATGCAAGACGGATGAACTAACAGAGCTAGTAATAGAACGCAATTCTGTCATGCAGAAAGCTCTGGATGCGTCTAATAAGGCTTCGTAGGACGATGGTAAAGCGGGAGTTAAGGCGAGATCCACATTCACTCTATTACAAGGGAGAAACCGTTTTGATTCGAGTCCCTGTCTCAAAGAAATTAGTTAAGGGAAAGAAAAACTCGCTAAAGAACACCTGTGAAGGGGTGATCCTTGAGGCTAATCATTCTATGCACAAATACCGTTTATCAGCTAAAGTGATCTCGTGACACTTAAGAGCAAAACGAGGTGGTTTAAAGGAGATGATATTACCTCAGTAACAAAAGAAGAAGAAAATGACCGGCAGCAAAAGGCAAAGAGCAACAGTGGGAGACGAAATGATACTTGCACAGGCCATGAAGCCGATTCCCCAGGTCAACCAGCGAAGCGAGCAAGAACAGACAACGCCAGTTTGTTAGAAGCCAGCATCGATCAGATATCTTCCTCGGAAAGCTTAATGGTGACACTGGTAACTTGTATTTTGAATTTTTGAGAAATAATCGGGAATTTGGAGGAGGGAACTGGGGATTTGCAAGTTCCTACTTTTACTTTCATTGCATCGATCGGTCGAAACATCTACATACTCAAAAAATATAGGCAACAACGCTCTGTGGGAGTATGAACAAATAATGGTTCCAGTACACCTTTCTACTGAAAGCCACTGGCTGCTGGTCCTTATAAGTGTTCTTAATTCATGCCTTTACATTTACGATTCCGCTAGATGCACTACGGCGACGTACCGAACAATTTTTGATACCATCAAAGAAGAATTTATTACAGACGAACTTCAGTGGCTTTCTGATGAGGATAAAACTATCTTCCAGGAAAATAATAATAATAACACCTCAATGTCCCAAGCAAAGAATGATACCGACTGTGGTGTATTCACATGCCTTTTTGCAAAACACTTGTTTGTTGTCGAGAGGCAACCATTCCGGCCTTACTCTCAACGGAGAGCCTCGGGATGAAATGGCGAGCGATTTATTAAATCTTGCGTCAGCTTTACGCGCTGAAAACGATTTACCCAAAGTTTTTCAGAGGATGGCAGACTGCCAGCAAGCTTCTGACAACAGAGAATCCCCTAAAAACCGGTTGGATAAAGAGGTGGGGAATGCAGGACTTGCTTATCGCCGGCCCCCAACCCCCAAAGATGGCAACAGTTTGTTTCATGCAATGTATGACCAGCTACTTCGCCTCGGAAATGCATCTCAGACTTCCACAAAACTACGCTCTGACCTGGTGAATTATCTCAGAAATAATCCAGCCACCCAGATGGAACTCATCTCAGTGAATTTATCAATCTCGGGGCATGGGACACTCATCTGCGAAGAATGACTATGGAAGGTGAATGGGGTGACTGGATTGCTTTGTGGGGCCTCATCAGCATGCTCTAAATCCCAGTGACGATAGTATCAAGCTTAGGAGAGACGGGATTGAAAGTTATCTATCCTGCTGATTGTCAAAACGAAGTGCAAGCCACCGGGGATATGGCCTTACTTGGCCATGAAGCTGAGGCCATAGCTGAGTTTCATTATCATAACCTGGAACCAATGACTTCTCAGAATCCCCAACTAGCCATTGTCGAGGAATTAATGAAAAAGTATGGCCAAAAATTAAGGAAAAATCATAGAAGAAATTTGTCCAAAACGTGGGCGAAAATTCCAGTGCTACTCACAAGGTGTTTTGAGAGCGATGGAGCGTTGCAGTACTACTCAGATGACATCGTTTTCTGAAATAGTTGCTTAATGGATGAATTTTAGTTTGGAATTAGGTACAACAAAAACAAGCAGTGCCGCATGTTGGGTGAAAACTTATTAGTCTAAAACACTACGTTCTTGTTGTTGGTTTTACTGACATTGTTGCTGTTCTTGCCAGCCGGGTGACGTCAATGGACTGAAAAAGTGAGAAAGTGGCTCCTTTTTTTGTGAGACAAACCATTTCCTGAAGTACGAACGAATCGAGTAGAAAGCATGAAAAAGTAGCGCTGAAAATTATTACGACTAAACAATGAAATTCACTCATCCCACTGTAGGACTTACTCCATTCGCAAATGTTTGACGGGTTCTCACATGACATTATTCTCAAAAATCAAATTACCGCGCCAGACTTAATGTGAACATGAACATCGCTGACTCAATCTTATTTTATTTCAATTTTGGGAAAGGCCACTTCTCCGTTCTTGGGGTAAAACAACACATCTTCGACAAAGCGCGATTTTTTTAAATGAATAAAGTAAACCCTGCGGTAGTCAACTGAAGAGAGAATGATAAAAACTTGCGCGCGCCGTTCGCTATCATTTTAAAACCTTTCTAGGGAAAACACAACACATAAGATAACTTCTTTCCCTTAACACCACGGCTGTATCAAACTTTCCAAACGATAGGACAAGAAATAAGTTGAAGAATACGAACGCTTTGAAATGTTATTTGAACAATGAACCGGCGCGAGGGTTTTAAAGCGGTGTCTCCTGGCGCACACTGGTGGGGTATTCAAGTTACGCATGCAATAGCACCTAGGCATTACCTTATCCTTCGCCCATCCATTACGTAATGGCTAAGATAGTGCCCGCAATGCAGTTGCCCGCGCATGCTTAACGTAGTTCGTTGCACATACGGTCGAACGGTTGTAAGTCCAAATTTTTTTCGGCTTGATGGGTTTCTACTATTTATCACATAAACTGCAGTGTTATACAGGGATTTCCGGCCCTGTGAAAAGCCGTAACAACACACGTGAAAAAATATCGTATTTTTTCATGTGTGTTGATAAAGCCAATCAGCTGCTGATACGTCGCTCGCCTTTCCTCACACAGAAGCGGACAGGTCCGAACGCAATTTATTCTCAGAGACAATCTCTTCATGGTTCCACACAAAAGAGCGATGTTAACCTCGACTGAAAGGAGCCACAGGAATTTGGAGGATAGAAAATATACCAATGTAAAACTTTTGTTAACTTTTTCTACTCGAAGAGAATTGTCTGTGGAATTTCTTGGTTTGAAGAGATTTGTCACAGGTCAAGTCGTTTTGATTAGGGCGTTATTTGCAATGAGGATGTTTTTAGATGAATTTTAGCGCGACGTAGTCACTTAAAATTTGAGTTATTGGGGAAAATTTGATTCAAGTGAAAATAAAATGGGTTCGAGTTGACGGAAAGCTACAGTCAATAGAATTCGAGTCAGCTGATAATTAATGATACATAAAATGAGGTCAAATCCGAGGGAAGTCGGATTTTGTTTGAGTTAAACGAGTTTAGCGGGTACTATAACATTTTGATGCATGTGACGTCACGATGAAAATGTTAATAAACTTTGATAAGTTACTAGAGGTAGGTGAGACAATTCTTAACAGTATGGCCAGAAGACCACACAGACCTTGGTTTCGAACTGGGCTTCGAGTATCTACCAGTAACTATTCTGCAGGCTGATATCCAAGTAAGATCTAAGCAGCACCTCATTTCCATTGTAATCTAGGAGCTGGACCACCTTTGCCGTGCAAGGACCAAGCACGTTGGCGTTACCTTCAAGTTTTGCCGCCCTCCATTCGTGCAGCTTTCCTCTGTAAATGCATCTGTGAAAAATAAGTGAACTAGGCAGGCAAGTTCTTCCTGTTCATGGTCATGTCCGGTAAGAAATTCGAATCTATCGTGAGGTGAGTAGAAGTTCCGAGTATTTCTATAAATGCTGTTTATCTATAAATGCTACATATAGTAACCTGGAATGACGATAAAATACAAAAAATCTGATTTTCGTCAGCTATGAGTGTTACACTTCTTCCATCTTTTTGTAGGCGCTTCGAACAGTGCTTGATCTACTCCTTTGTTCACCACCGGCGTGCTTACATCCCTAAATTACCCTGTGGTCAGTTTTCCGACAGTTAATGCCAACGGGGCACCTCAAGGTTGACTGTTTCACTGGACACAAGCATTGTGGAGAAAGGTACGCTTAAACTGATGATAATTCGTAACCCGAATGATCAAGGAATTATTAAGTTATTGGTTTGCAAGGCGTGGACTTTAACTAAAGCATAGTATAGCTCTGGAATAGGTATCGTCCGTGTTTTGACAAAATCTGGTGGAGTTCATCTATAATTAGGGTGCGTGGAATATTGTCAATTGCGCAAGATACTCTGCTTATCTTTGATTTACTTTTCTTAGTGATAGACCTAAGAACTTGGGCCTTGTTCGGCTCATCAATCGAAGGACGGAGTCCTCAAATTCGTGAGTAAAGCCATGACTCTTCCCTTCCTATCCCTATATTCCAGAGACTGACAGAGTGCGGAGGGCGACCAACCCTCTTCTTAAGCAGTTTATGAAGTAGCCGTACCCTCCCCCTAAGGTGAAACCTTGGTGGGGGAAGGGTACGGCTACACGTAGACTAACTTGTAGAATTTGGCTTTTCAGACACAACTTCAGGCTTGTCCAGGCAATCATTGCCACTTTTTTTAGGCTTTTAGACGCGCTGATTTAGCAACTTCTTTGTCCTTTTTTTCTTCTTCTAAAGATTCTCACGCGGCTTTCGTAACCCGGAGAGCAATCTGAATACTTTTTAGTCGGGCGACCGACTATAGGTTTTCCCCTTTGGGTTTCTCCACAAAGCCCAGTCACGTGCAATGGGGAATACCGCAGACACGTAATAGAGGCGCAACCTTCTTTCCACTACGTCGATTATGGCGGATTTGTCGAATATCTTGGCGAATGGTGTCATCTTTTCTACGCTCAAGCATACAGACCCACACACTGTTCGCGATAGACCCACTCTAAAAGATGGCTTGTGTAATGAGCGTATATTTCGAAACGGGTCGTTCCGCGAACTCAAAATAGCAAAAGAATCAAATGATTTAGCGAAGGTCTCATTAGAATCAAACCAGAAATCAAATGAGTTATCAGCGAACAGAAAATGTGGACAGAGTTACCGAAGAACATTTGCTTATAAAGACAATGTGCCTCGTTATCAAACTCTAGGAAACGACGACAAAGATGCCATGTTGGACTTTCAACAGAGTGAAGATAAACGTAATTGTTATATTTATGTGACCTCTATCGTGATTATTAAGCTTACATTCGTTATGTTTTTGCTCAAACATATTACATTATCAGCTGTTATTTTTCCATTTGTTCCATTAGTTTTGTCGCTTTTGTGCGTATATTATATTCGCATATTGTTGAGCAGGAATGTTTGTTTGGGGTAAGTAATAAAACATGGAACCACCTGAAACCACCTGAAACCACCTACAACCACCTACAACCATCTACAACCATCTACAACCATCTACAACCATCTACAACCACCTCAAAAATTTCAGCAACCACCTACAACCATCTCAAAAACATCAACAGCCACTGGCAAACTATCTAAAACCATCTGAAACAAGGCATAAATGTCCAAAATAAGGCGAAACGACAATATGTCACGTACATTAAATACGAGAATCAAACGAAACCTCCACTTCCCCTTGAAATCTTACTCTCCCTAGTCCAATGTATAATCACCCATCTCAGCTTTGCAAATAATTATTTTCTCAGGATAGGAACCTTTCGTTATTTTTATACTTAGGGCACTTTCTGCGGTGCTTTTTCTCCTCAAATGAGAGATTGACCCACATGCTCCACGAATTCCAGCTAATGAACATCTTCACTGAAAACTTATGCATTGTAGCCACATTGAATTCCACCTGCTGAATTCCAACGTATTTTCAAGAAATAAATTTGTGGATAGAAAAGGTAAAAAAACACTTTCTGAGGAAAACAGTCATAGTGTGATATTCAGGTGATTTAAATGACCAGTGATTTTTCTCGTTTTCAATCATAGCCTAAAAGTCATGATCAAACAAGTTGGCCTGACGTGTGGCCATTTTAGGTGCATGACTGAAGTCCGTCATCTCGCTAGCAGACTGCAACTGGCAAAAACAGCTCCTTCTTCCGTTTGCTACCAACCCCTTCCACCGCGACTATCTTCATCCGATTGCCAGTCTGGGCGTGCTTTTAGGAATATACTGTTCCAACTCTGGCTGTCAATAGCGTGTTGAAAAATGCCCTAATCTCGGATGGGACCACTTGGTGGTACGTTGCAATCGCATCTCAAAAATGTGAGAAGCAATTGAGAAGTTACAATAGGGACGACTGGTCCGGCAGAAGAGGGCACAGTGATTTTCTTCCTAGATCGACTGTCCGCTGGGTTGCAGCACACAACAAACCAGGTAACTCCTCGCCACTGATAATTAATTACGACAACTCTTTAACAGAGATGTACGCTCCCGAAAACATAAAATAATACATTAAGTTAGCTAAGCCTAAAATCAGAGCTCCAATTGGTTGAGTCCTACAGTCCTACAGTCATTCACCATTTCGAAAAAAAAATGAGAAACATCTATTTCAACTGGGAAGGGGGGGATGAATGCCCTATTGCGGGCTTCTTTAAAATGGCAATAAAAGTCAAATGAAAAGTAGCAATTAGCGATTAGCTTTTTTCTTTGATATGCACTTGTACGTTTTACATTTAAATGCAATTATTGCAGAGGCAAGAGGCTGTTTAAAACACGGTAATGATCAAGATATAATTTTCATTCAAAAATTTATAGTCACGATTCTATTTTAAGACTACTTTAGATTTATAATTTCTTCGTTATAGAAATGATTCTGCCAATCTCGTACTATTTTCATAAGGGGAATAACTTAAATTCGTCACACCGTTCCTCTAAAATTGGCAATTATATCCGCGATAATCGAATGGGCGTAAAAACATTGATGGGGAGGAATTGTTTAATTAATCAGGATGAGTTTTTGTTTTTTCTGTTTCATTTTTAACTATCTTCCAAAGAGGGTGGCAAAGGGTTAATGGGAGACATGATTTAGGCCAAATTAATGTGACACGGGAACTTTACAGAAACACGAGCTTGATTCGTGAATTTATGAAACAGCGTGAGGTGTGATTTGCCTTCCACAGTATACATGACCCGTGATTGTTTTCTCTCAGGTCGTGGAAACCTCAACATTTTCCTGAAACCTTTCCTTCAAGACAAAGGATTTTAATTTTCCCTTTTATTTACGTGACACGTGAATTTTTCTAATGATCATACTTGAAACGGGATTAGCCCCCCCCCATCCCCCTCCCCTTTGCTTCCCTCAAAGTAAACTCTCATCGGGCGGTTTTAACAGTACTTAATTTTAAAATGCAGCTAATTACTCAGCCTCTCTCTCTCGTTCATCTAACCCAGCATAAATGTAAACTTTTGATTGTATTTCATAAGCTATGTATCCTTAGCCTGTAATCGTGTCCGATGAAGGCTTTGCAATACAAATTCCATGGGTGTAAAGAGAACAAGCCGAGAAGGGACAAGACTGCACATGTTTACGATTCTACCAAATCCAACCCCGACATGTAGCAGGGTGAATTACAGTGTATATTGGACTTGATACAAGTGAGTAGTGCAATAATTATTGATATCGAACTCAGAATGACTTCAATCTGAGCAATGGTAACAATTACACGACAATATCTCTAAAGAAAATGCAATATGAATACTTCTGCAGGAAACCGTCATGGAAGAGGTAAAGGACAAGGAAGACAGGATGGTGTCATTCACTTGGTACATCGGCTTTTCTTTCTTTGTTGACTCCTTTAACTGTGGAGAAAAAAATTGCTCCTTGACAACCGGCCACTATGAAACAGAAAGCTATAGGTGTCAGCCAATCTTTTCTGAAGGGCTGAATTTGATTATACAGTTTGCTGGCTTCTTCTTCTTCTTCTTCTTCTTCTTCTTCCTTTCCAGTCACAGTGGAGATCAGGTAAGGAGATCGTTCTTTCAAAATATTGGCGTTGTAGGTTCCACAACTTTGGCTGGATAGTATCGACATACCCTTCGACCAAAATCTTTGAAATCATAAAAGAGGGTCTCCAGTAGGTTTTTCGGGATCCGGGATTAGGCTTAGTTAAAGTACTGGATCCGGGAATTCAAACTTTAAAGTTTTAAAGTTTAAAGGGAGCGAGATTCGGGATTGTTATTAGGAAAGGGACACGGGACTCGGCGATTTTGAGGAGCGGATTCGGGAAATAATAACTTAAACGAACCGAGAACCAGGATGTCCGTTGACGAGAGTTTGTGGAGAAATGGATCTTCTCAGTCGTGAAAAGCACCAGGTATACAGGCTCTCTAGCATTCAAGAGGCGGCCGGGCTGCTCAGCGACACTCTTCAGTTATTGTGCGGGAATGAAAATTATATCAGAAGCGAAGTTGCCAATTAATCAAAAAAATCCTCAATGGCCCACAGGGAAACGAGGTCTAAGACTGCTGCGTCATTTGAAATGCTTGACGGCGTTGAAAAACCACCAGCAAGTCCTAGAATTATACCGATATGACGCTCTTAACCTGTTGAGTTAAATGACACTACATGTGAAGAATATTCACTTGGTTGTAGGTCGCAAAGATAAACTTTTCACGGTGTTAGACTATCCAAGGAACTTTGAAAATGTAGCCTAAGAAGGCTTAATGAGGACAACCCATTGGGCGGCGTACTATTTAACAAATCCAAATTCTTGGTATTCTGTACCCGAACGTGCCAGGATCCTGTCGGCCATACCAGCAATTCAACCGTTACCACCTGTGCCGATGGCACCACAGAGCATACAGAAGATAAGGGACTGGGCGTAAACATTTGCTGCAACAGTGCGTCAGCTCTCTGTCAGACAGGAAACAACGATGGCAAGAGCTGCAACTTCCCGTCATACCTCTATCAGAGAGAAATTTAGCCGGTCGAACTGGTCAGCCTCGAACGCTCTGACTTCGAGGAGCAGTAAGAAAACAGCAGGAAACAAGACGAAGAGGAAGATGGAATATTGGAGTACGATTCCTCGAGTAATGATGACATTCCATCTTTAGAACGAGAGGCTGATTTTTATCTCGGAATAGGTTCCCGCTTCGAAAGAAGTATTCGCTTCAACAGCAGAATTGTGTTCAATTAGTTTTTCGTTATCTCTGTTGTTATGGAACCATGGGATTGCCGTGACCTTTTATGTTTTTGTTGAAATTTTTATTCGTTTCTTTGATACTGACCTGCCTGTACCTATACGTTTGTCCGTGATCGAAGTTTAGTGAAAGGAAGTCGTTACCGTGACTAGCGTACGTTATTCGTGCAAAACTTTGAAAACTTCTAAAATGAACAATATCATCATTTTGGTGAAAAGAGATAAACTCACGCCTTACGGTGACTATAGATTTCAACGGATCAATGCTGGTTAAGAAAATCATCACCCAGGGAAATGCCCTTCTAAGTTTAGGAAATGGAATAAGACAAAATTGTATGATCGGGATCGGGATTGGCCGGTATAAACCGTCGGGATTACGGGATTGAGAGAAAAGTTTTGTCGGGATTGAAGAACCCTATTGGGGACCCTCATAAAACTGTACGTTTCCTCTAAACGATAATATTTTTTTGGCCATATACGTTCAGTGACGAAATCTTTTGAGCAAGAATAATTGGACAAATTGAGCTGCTTTCCAAGATGACACGATAACAGAAGCCATATGTAGAGGATATTAGACAGCAGTAAGGATATATGAATTTATGTTCGAGTGGCAAGAAGAATATCTCACGAGTGGGCGCAGCGAATGAGTGAAATATTGTTCTTGCCACGAGAACATAAATATTATATCTTTAAACTAAAAGTAATATCAGTTCTTTTTATTTCATAGACAATAAACATAAATAGCGCTGCACTTGGTTGATTTCCTTTGCCGATACTTAGATTTTAACTGTTTCTGACTCTTTTTTAAATTGTCTTGTACTTCGTGGAATTCCTTGCAGTTAAGAACAGAGAGTTAATATTTATTTTTAAGAGATAAGATAAAGAAGAGATAAACTTTATTTAGTGCTTTTTACTGAAATATAAGTGTTAAAAAAATATTTAAAACTTTATAGTAATCTTACTATCAACCCATTTGTAGATTTCTGAAAGGTTACGGCCACACATCTTGCTCACTTCGATCCTTTTTTGCTTCAACTTGAAGACGTTCTCTTTCTTTCGGGCGAGAGTACCAATCAGTGACAAAAAAGTACACATATATGCGTCGGGTTAATTCGACCTGCTGAACAATTTCAGTTTGCGAACTTTGATGGTTTGACAATTTTGACAGCCTTAGCTTTAATTTACATTATAAACTGAGTTGAGAAAACTAAACTGTCTCAGTCTTATCCAACTAATCAAAACATTTCAACCATTTTAACAATAATTATAAATGGCTTATTTTAATTAGCGTGCTTTATGAGAGCGCAGATGCACGCTCAGGCCACCTCTGTGCGTTTGGAAAATAAAGTTTGTTTTGAAAATTAAATTGGGGAAATTATTATTTTCTTTGTTATTTTCTTTGTTATGAAACAAACAAAGAAGCCCTGTAGCTGCTCTGTTCTGTTGTAAAGCACTAAAGAAGCTGCTACAGCATTCAAGAAGTGGGGAAATTCTCGAGTATATACCGTGTTTTTCTTACTTCTTTCGTACTCCAGCCGCCTACGAAGTGATTTAGAACAGAACAGAGCACAGTCAAGGCTTCTTTATTTCTTAAGTAAAACAAGATTCAAAATTATTGGGAGCTCGAGTAAGCGGAGTTCTACTGTATTTAGAATGAAAGAAGCAGGAAAGTCAAACTGTGTTAGAATAAATTTTTTCATTTTTTATGTTTTATCATGGTTTGTTTACATGGAAAGGTAATATTATTGTAATTATGGCTTCACGGATGTTTTTGTCACAACATGCATAATCAGATTTCATTCAAAATAGGACATATTTCGATCATTTTGTACCTTTCTCATAAAACATTATTTACAGTTTCTGGAGCACAAATAAAGGAAGCAGGTTATCGAAAAAAGAAGAACTCTTGATTCAGCTAATTATTCGAATATGTTAATAACATTTGATGTTTGTTTTCACATAAAACAGGTTGCTCTAGCTGAATATATTCCTGAAAAGGAGTGAACTTGACCGTAGCAAAGGTGACTTAGGAACCGTTGCACCTGGTTCATTATGAAAACACGTTCCTATGCTGTTCCTGTATCACAAGTTACGTGACGGACGGAGAATAACTCGAAATACTCTCAATAACTGACCGGAAGGGCTTTCCTTTGTCCCTGAGGAAACACTCGCTGGCTGGGGGAAGACCGGAATCTATCACCGCCTTTGACTATCGTTGTGACAATGACTTCAACACCACAAATTTGGCTCCGAAGTAGGTTTAATCTGCTTCAACCAAAGAACTCCAACCAAAGAAAACTTTGCAAAACAGCTCTATTTAAGCCTAAAGTACAAAAGATTAGGTAATGCTATGAATTATCTAAAGGATCATGTTGTAATACAACTATTGGGTAGTAAAGAATTTTTCCTTTTACAAGATTAATCGCTTTCCAAAAAGCTCAGGTGGATACCAACTAAACAAATGGCGTGACAGGTGACCGTTACAGTTTCATACTAATTACGGTTATGATCCAACAACAACTGTTCACGGCTGATGAAATAGGAACTGGTAGCATTTACACTTTGCTGAGCTTAGTAAAATCTCGCAGTTTCCACTTTTAATTAAATATACTTTTTAGCGTTAGCAAAAGATGTGATAACTGAAAATCCAATCGTTACATAATAGGTTTTGACGTGTTAGTCTGATTTTTATAGTTTGCTGAGGTAATTAACAAAGTAGAGAAGATTTCAAAAAGGGGCTTGAAAAAGGAGCTACGTAGCACTTCCACCACACAAAAGGTTGACATCGAATTATGACAGGCTAATACTCGGAGAATATTTATACCTCAGTTGAAGTCACAAATCTTGGGCTCAGCGGCTCGCTACATAGGGAGTACCACTGTGTATGGTACCTTGTACCAGAGCTAAGTGACTCCGATCGACCACGCTTATATCAAAGCGCATAAAAGACCCATGTCTTGTTATCGGGAGCTCTCATTAGAGCTCATTGACTTCCCAATCGACCAACAAACTTTTTGCGATTGGGCGCTTACATCAAAGCACATTGACTCTCTGGTTAAACAAGAAAGGTCTTGTAGTCGGGAGCTCTTAGCAGAGCTCATTGACTCCCCGATTGACCCACAAACGTCTTGTGTTAGGGAGCTGCTATCAGAGCTCATTCAGTCCCTGATAGAACAATCCATGTCTTACGATCGATCGAGAGCTCTTATCAGAGCTCACTGACTCCCCTATCGGTCAAAAACTTCTTACGATCAGGAGCTCTTATCATAGCTCATTGACTCTAGCTCCGATCGATCAAAAGTTTCTTGCGATCAGGAGCTCTTAAAACACCCGTTTTGGGATCGGAAGCTCTTATCAGAGCCCACTGACTCCCCGATCGATCAAAAACGTCTTGAGATCAGGTGCGTGCTCTTATCAGAACTCATTGACTCTCTGATCGACCAACAAACTTTCTGTGGTCGAGAGCTCTTATCAGAGCTCATTGACTCCCCTATCGGTCAAAAACCTCGAACGATCAAGAGTTCTTATCATAGCTCATTGACTCTAGTTCCGACCGATCAGAAGTTTCTTGCGATCAGGAGGAGCTCTTATCAGAGCTTATTCAGTCCCTGATGGAGCAACACACGTTTTGCTATCGGAAGCTTTTATTAGAGCACATTGACTCCCCGATCGATCAAAAACGTCTTGCGATCAGGAGCTCTTATCAGAGGTTATTGACTCTCTGATCGACCAACAAACTTGTTGTGACCGGGAGCTCTTATCAGAGCTCATTGACCCCCCGATCAATCAAAACCTTCTTCCGATCAGGAGCTCTTATCAGAGCTCATTGACTCCCTGATCAACCAATAAACATCTTGGGATCAGAAGCTATTATCAGAGCTTATTGACTCCCTGATCGATCAACAAACATGTTGTGATCAGGAGCTCTTATCAGAGCTCATTGTCACCCCGATCGACAAACACTGGATCTCTTCTGATTGACCAAAAAAATTGTCTGCGATTGGAGGCTCTTATCAGGGCTCATTGAACCCCTGATTGATCAAAAACCTCTTGCAATCAGGTGCTCCTATCGTAGGTCATCGACTCCCTGATCAATCAAAAACATCTTGCGATCAGAAGCTCTCATTAGAGCTCGTTGACTCCCTAATCGATCGACAAACTTGTTGTGATTGGGAGCTCTTATCAGAGATAATGAACACCCCGTACACCGAACAAACTTCTTGCGTTCTGGAGCTCTTATCAGAGCTCTTTGACTTCGTAATCGACCAACAACCTCTTTTGATTGAGAGCTCTTATTAGAGCTCATTGCCTCCCTGGTCGACCAAGAAACCTAGAGGTATCGGGAGGTCTTATAACAGCTCATTGACTTCCTGGTTGACTAATGAGCTTCTTGCAAACGGGAGTTTTTACCAGCTTATTGACTCCCTGACACACAAAGGAATGAAGATGAACTTTCGACTGGTCGATTAGTACTCAAAACTCTTCAATTGGTATATGTTCATGAAATAAACTGGAAGCCACTTGCTATTGCAGAGAGAAAGTTTAATACAATGTGAAATCCTCCGAAAAAATCATTACGTAGAGTATCTCCGCTTAATTTCTTATTCCTTCGTATATGAAGCAAGGTCAAAGCCGTTTATTCTATTATAAGTCAGGAAAGATAGTCAAATATACCAGTAATTTATACCTGCATTTTCTAACCAAATTCCCCTCTGAATATGACTGGAAATTTGCTTTTTCTGCTACGACGGTCCCCGCACGCGCCCTTACATTTCTACCTGAAAGAGGAAGGGCAATGCTAGAGGCCAAGGGGTTGCATGTGGAGAAGTAACTCGCTGTGCACTCTAAGCATTTAAGAAGTTATTTACAAATCATCTCACTGAGCTGTTTCAGTCAAACATTTTGTAAAAGAAAATACAATGTTATTACCCATAACATTGAGACAAGCTACGGGGCGTTATCAATTTTATCTTCTACACATTTTGGGGGTTCGCAAGAGAAAAAAGAGTTTATGGTATTTGTTTAGGAAAGACATTGAATTATCACAAAGTTGTGTTAATAAGTTTTGTTCAATGAAATGAAATAAATGAAAAACACCAAATTTTTCCTCCAGAGCTGTTGCTATTTTCCAAAAGTTGTTAGCAATTGAGTTCATATGTAGTTGAACTTAGAATGAAGCAACGGTTCATCGCCAATCATGCTTGGGGTATTTAGACTGAAGAAGATATTTACTTGTTAACGCTTTTCAGATGTTTTTTTTATGTTCTATAAATTAAAGAATGCGTTGTTACGCTATACACGTAAAGTTTTATTTCCTTTTTTTGCATATGTTGTTAACTGATATCATATCAGACCATTCCCAAGACTAAAAGGCCCTAACCATACAAATAACATTGATTTCATTTCCGAAAGTGAAGAGCGAAGAGTAGACACAGCTGTTAACTTTGTGAACCTCTGAATACTTGAGCGGTCAGCGGTCATCATCCAAAAATTGCGTGAACTCGATGACTTCCATGCGATGTAAGTTGACGTTAACCTAAACTTTATACTCCAAAATTAATTGGCCTTAATTTAAAATTAAAGATTCAGGTTAACGTAAACTTACATCAATTATGGTAAATTGACAGCTGCCAAAACAAGGAAACCGCCGACCAGTATCACGTGTAGAACTCATCGAGGTCAGGTGATTTTTGGAAGGCGGCCGCTAACCCGTTGTTAATGTTGTTGATGTTATAAATGGATCGCAGGCTCAAGTATTTTCAGAAATTATTAAAAACAAGCAGAAAATTTGGAGGTCCGCTTTTAGGCTTGGCTAAATCTGTATATTAGTTCTTTGACACCTAACAGCACAAAAACAAAATTCTAAGCGGAATTTAAGGTTGCTAAAGTATGAATAAGAATGGTCATTGAAAATATTTTGAGCGAACTGTGCGTACCTTCAGGATCTTCCTTTGGCGCGAACGCCATCGTGCTAGCATTCATGCAGCTTACAGTTGTATGAGTGGTGCCACTAACGCAATTCCGATGCTGAGATTATAAATGGAGAGAAACCCGATATGAAAAGTGGGCTAAAAAGTCTGCTGATACCCAGGGTAGAAAAAACCAAGTCAAGTCAATCTTTTACTTTATTATTTTTTGTAACTTGATATTTCATTTTGTAAAGTTATATAAAATATAATTAGCAAGCTCTCGCATTTCATTTCGTGAGATGGTCGATTATACAAGGGACCAGGGAGAGTAAGATTTCAGGAGGAGGTGGAGGTTTTGTTCGATTCTCGTATTTCATGTACGTGACATGTTGTCGTCTCGCCTTATTTTAGACAAACCTTGTTTTAGATGGTTTTAGATTGTTTGCGTGTGGCTGTAGATGTTTTTGAGGTGGTTGTAGGTTGGTTGTTGAAATTTTTGAGGTGATCGTAGGTGATTGTAGGTGGTTTTAGGTGATTTTAGGTCGTTCCATGTTTTATTATTTACGTAATGCGTAAACAAAACTTCCTGAAATTATTGTGCCGCTATGAATTTATTGTTCACAATCACTAATGAAATTCTGAGATTGTGCCTGTATGAATTCAACAGAAAATATCCCAGAAGGTTACAGAAACGGGCTCTCAAAGACTGCTCTTGAATTCGAAAACTGTAAACAACAATTATCTACGATAACCATGTGCTTACGAACGTACTTGTGAGCTCAAATTGCCAGAACCCCGTCTAATTACACGATCACTGAGCTCGGACGCTTCTTGCAAAATGTGATGACTATCAATTTTAGAGATTGATCCTTCAGTCTCCAGCATTAAGTACGTCCGAGATGTTGAGCGAAGAGAGAGTAGTTCCGCTTTTTGTGAGACAAACCATTTCGTGAAGTTCGAACGAATCAAGTAGAAAGCATGAAAACATGGCGCTGAAAAGTACCATGACCAAACAATAGAATTCACTCCTCCCACAGTAGGACCAACTCCATTTTACCCGTCAGTTTGTTTACACCACACGATTGTGACCCGTAATTTAGTTCTCAGATGCTTGACGGGGTCTCACATGACACTATTGTCAAAATTACCCCGTCAGACTTAATGTAAACATGAACATCGCTAATTCAATTTCATTTTATTTCAATTTTGGGAAAGGAGAGAGAAAGAAAGTGGAAACTTGCCCACGCCGTTCGCTATCATTTGAAAACTTGCTAGCAAAACAAAATCCGTAAGATAACTTCTTTTCCCTTATCACCACGACTGTATTTAACATTCCAAACGATAGGAAAAGAAGAATACGAACACTTTGAAATGCGAGGAACCAGTTCGAGGGCTTTTAAGCGATGAATGCCAAAGTTATTGTTATACCGGAACGTGATTTGAAGTATGTATAAACTGAAGCTGGTATCAAACGGCGATTGGTAAGAAAAAGGTCGAATTCCTCTGGGCCTTAAGCTTACCTCCTCTTCTTCTCTTCTTTCTCGGATCCTTTGCAGTTCGCTTTCTCTTTGTTGATGACCTCTTTTCAGTCTGTTTTCTGGAGCGTCTTTGTATTTCCTTCTCGCGTTGCTCTTTGCTAGGTAACCGCCTTTTTACTTATGCCTTTTCTAGTTCTCTTTCACGTTCCTCCCGTCGTATTTTGCCAATTTTAGCGTCCTTTCTAATATTCTTTCGCGTTTTTCTCGACTCACTTTACGCCTTTCACTTCTTGCTTTCTTTGGTCGCTCTCTCCCTTTGTTTCTAGCTTATTTTTTTTTTATATCAAAACCCTATCTCCACGAACTTAAATTATAACAATTTCCTCCGACTCAGGTCTGCATTCGGATATTGTGCTCTGAAGTCATCCAAGGCCTTTCTCTTTTTTTGCTTTATCAGCAATTCTTTTTGCTTTATCTGATCTTAAACACGCAAACATTTTAATTATATCAAACAGTCCATGATGAGTAGGAAATGGCCGTTAGCACATTAATTTACTTCTCGCATCCTAAGCGCCCCAAGCTACGTTTTTTGTGAATTTTTTTTTTAAATATTTCTATAAACTTGCGCTTGTTCTAGGTGTATTATGCCTAAGTGTATTCAGAGTTTTTAGATGTGCCACTCACAGATAGTTTATAAACATGATTTAATGCGAAGCTCGTAGCGCGCAGCGTAGCCCTATATTTATAAGAAATAGTAATAACCCATCAAGCCGCGGGCATTATCGTAGCCATTACGTAATGGAAGGGTGAGGGAGAAGATAATGCGCAGGCGTATTGCGCCAGTGCGCAGACGGGTGCCGAGCGTATTGCAGCATATTGAAGGCACACGGTTAGGCATTACACAAGGGTTTCATCAAGCGACAGCTGAGGTTTCCTTGAGTCGAGCCTCTCAGGATCAGAAAATTTTTGGGATGATGATGTGAAGAAAGCTCTTGGAATAGGAGGGTGTCCTATCGAGCTCACTCTAAAAGGAGTGAGGGAGGTGCCAGCGGTACTATTTCATGAGAATGCAATGAGTCGCTTAATTAAGGAGATCGAGACCTTTGTTACCACATCTTTGTAACTTCAATGCAAAATTCAGAGGAATATTCACAAAAATGAAAACTCAGCACACGTCAGGTGCAGAATCAAAGAGATAGCTTTCGGGACAAAATATTGGCTATTGACCTCAGTGGCTCAACTTTGCCGTATGGTGCGCTACTACAGGCTGTGGAATCTCTCGTGAGGTGCTCGATAAGGTTCCAGAACAGATCAAGTCGTTTCTGATGTTTCGTAAATACTTCGCCGTCAGAACTATTCTTTTTGAGACAGGAGGAATCCAGAGCGAATCCACTCTCTCAGGCGACCCAACGTTCAGCCAAATAGGTAATAACTATGACATCGTTCAAAAGGTTGTGTACAGAATTTAGAGTATCACAACTCGCACAGACTTCTGCTTCAAAGAGGGAGCACGGTCTCGGATCTGTTTTCATTTATGTTACAAATCTTGGTCCCCCAGTGACTTCAATCTCATATCTAGAAAGAGAAAAGTTCAGCGATGAGGGTGGAAAAGCCATTAAAGGCAATCTGATTTACATCATAAGGAATGACAATAAAAATTTGAAAACCAATTTGACTTCTTCATGGCAGACAAATCAGAAGGCTTGAATCAGGCTGGTAAGGCGAGACTGAATAAGTCGATTGAGTTATTCGTATAATGCACTCTTGGTGCTCAAGTCAATGTCGGATCACCAATCTTGGGCTCATCAGGCATGAGGGGGAACTAGCCATCGAGGACATCATGCTCGGCGAAAGGCTGCAAGATTGTCGAACTGTCTTTTTCTTGCTTTATTTCATTACTAGGTTATACAGTGCACAATTTTTCTTTCATTCGATTTCTCCTCACTCTGTGTAACTCTGGTTAATCTATTACGCCTTGATTCTCACTGGTTAATTCTCACTGACGTGTTCTGCTAAACGCTCCCTTCAACTACGGAATTCTATCCCTACTCTTCAGCACACTGTCTACATTCTTCTAGTCTGCTCTACTCTCTACAACATTAAGTGAGCCCCAAAGAACATGTTTGTATATTCACTACTGATAGATATGGATGAGCATGCCAGCTGGCTGACCTTGGGAGATTACACACTTGTTGTTAAAGCACTAAGCCAAAAACTTCCACTAGACTTTCGAAATGAACAACAAAGTCCTTAGTCATAATGGTTCCGATCAACTGAATCAACCTCTGACTGCGTTAGCCAAAACAAGAAGTCTCGCGTGGGTCCAAAGCAAGGACAGTGGACAAACCTTCATTCATTTGGAAGTTATACCAGACAGTCACAATTCAAAATTTCATCACTATAGCTCAAACCTTACAAGCTCCCCAATTTGCATTTATATAGTGAGTACATTCTAAATATAAGGGCAAGACTTATCATATTACATTGAAGTTAGGATATAACGTACGCTGTCATTGGTTGAAAGAGGGTGCCCTCTCAAAGCATAAAACAGTATAAAAGAGTAATTTAATATTATGAACTGAGTTGATAACGCAAATTGGCCACCGTAGAGAGTTTAAAAGCTGACGGTTTGAGCGTTAGCCCTTCGTCAGAGCTGAGCTAAAACTGTCACGCCATCTGCCAAATTGTACTACGTTCGACCATTTCCTGGACTTCTCTCTAGCTATTTTTCGTTAATTGAAAGTGAAATTTCTGAACAGGTGAGCCGGCAAATAGCAATTGAAGAACCAAACAAAGGTTCGTAAACTTGCCAAGCGCCGTAATTCACGTTATTATCACGTGAGCAGGGACATAAATCCTCAAAGAGAAAACAGTCCGAGTTTAAAGGTTTTCACGTTCATTTAGATTGCATGCTCACCTTCACAACTAACACTCGTAGCTAGCACTCTTATATATAATTCCGTGTTCAAAAACAAAACAAACAAAAAACTAGAATGACAAAAAAAAAATACAACGAAACTGGCATAAATGTAATTAATACCAATTTATACTAATCATGATGGTGTCAGAGCAACTGCGATCAAGCTGAAGTCTGTCGCGTCGAGCTCATCATGGCGATCTCTGGTCATCGCAGTGAAGCAAGCTTCAGAAATTACATCGGCTATCCTTCACGTGAACAAAAAAGAACTCGTTCTTATATCCTTTCCGATGCGTTGAGTGGAAGGCCGCATCAGTCAGAGCAGCCGAGATTTACGGTGCTGCCATCCCGAGCAATCGTTATGTTCCTGAGAATTCGGCTGTCGTTTATTCATAAAACACAAGCCTGGAGCAGTGTGTTGTTAGTTGTCATGTTAAAAAACTCGCGTGTTTTTATGAGCAGCTGAACCATTTCAGTTTGTCAACTATTGCATATTGTGAACTTAGATGGTTTGACATTTTTGACAGCTTTAGTTTTATTCAACCAATCAGATCCCTAAACATCCTTTGCGTGTTCATGCTTTGCAAATCCACTGCACAGGGTTCTGGATCTTTTTTACCGATTTACTTCAACTTGAAGATTCTTCATCTGTTCATGTTTCACTGAGGCCCACTCTTTGACCTGCTGTCTTAGGATTTGAGCGTCAGAGGCTGTTTTAAGTTATCAGGACCTGGTCGTAGCAGTCTCTAGTACATCATTTAAGTTCTATGGCGAGCTACTGCAGGGCAAGCGCTCCCAGGGAGGTCAAAAGAAACACTAAAAGGACACTTTAAAGGCATCTCTGAGAACCTTTGACTTCAATTTTCACATGTGGGAGTTCACAGCTTGCGACAACAGCAAATAGCATCTGACTCTCCTCAAGAGGGTAGCTGCGTAGGATAGCTGCGTACCAATAGAACCAGTGTAATTGTGGAGCGACTAGATGGTCTTCGTCGACCCCAGACAGACACACAACAGATTTCTGTTATTGGTTTTATTCACAGCCGATATTTCACTCACTCGTAACGCTTTATATTCGACGAGAGCTCGCGATATGAACGTCCTTTGTATTTCAAGGACGTCAATAGTACCAAACAGGAACTTCAAAGCAAACCAATATTGTTTGAATTACCAATTCTGGAGAGCATTCGCCATTATCGAGAAAACTAAAACCGGTGTTCACTGACAAAACGAAACTTGGTGAAGTAAATGCCGTATGTGGCAAATTGCCTCTGTGAAATTTAACAGTCATGATTATAGTTTTCATTCTATATCGTTTTGGCAAAATCCTCGCCACGAAATACTATTTGAGATCAAATTTAAATCAACATTCGAGATACGCCCGTTTGGCCCATCGTGTTGTAAAAGAATGTTTAGAGGCTTTCCTCTTAAGTCTATTTTTCTTTACTACGGCGTCAACATCATCCATCGGTCTTAACACTAATTTCCAAGTTCATTATATCAGTTGACAAAAGTTACCGAATAAAGCGGTAATACGAACGACATAATAATATAAGTGGCCTTTGTTTTACTGGCAGCACATTTAAACGCGTCTAAATCGTCCCAAGTACAAGACTTGTAGCCGGCGATCAGGTGGCCAGTATAGCATCGCTCAGGGCAGTCCTCACCGCCATGTATCTCTGGCTGACGACATGTCAATCGACGCTTGTAACTCATGGACAAGCAGTCACATAATGAGGTGTCCACATAGGATGTGATACAGTCGGCTATAGATCGAACAAAGTACGTTATATAAAATTTACCAACTGAGATAAATAAAATAGTTTCTTCAAAGCTTCTTAAATAGAGAGTTGATTGTTCGACTTAAACACATTCTAAAACTTCTAAAATCATAACTCAAAAAAGGAAGCTGGAAGATTTACCACTTTATAAGTCTATAAAACTATTTTTATATTATCGATTCAGATTACGACGAAAAGTTATTAATTTGACTAGAATTTTACAATTATTGCATGCTACTGTTTTGTTGAATCGAATAATGAGTGGATTTTAATCTTATATTTCAGTACAAGTACGCTAAGTCAATTTGGCAAGTTAATTGTTTAGGTAGTCAGTTATTTTTCTTGTTGTATGGAATTAACTCGTTATTATAATTATTAATGCAGTTAGCTCAGAGATACTAGTATTTTGGTTTAAGACTAGATAAAGTTTATTTATGTATATACTTATGTATGTATGTACTAATAAATACCAACTAGTTTTTCCCCTTGTTTTCTGGTAAAAGTAGGTCATTGTTGTAGACTGCTTGGTCTCAGGTAGTCCAAGCAATAAACTTGAAACTATTTCAACTGGTGAATAAGCTGTCATTGGTAGATATAAGTAGAGGTTAAACAATTGCATTTTTCATTCTCGATTTTGTGCTACCATTTTAGCACTGGATATTAAGTCAATTCACCTACCAATTTTTCCAAGCTTAAGATAAACTTTGTCCGTCAACAAGTCCCCTCCTCCTTCTCGTAAGAATTGAATAATGACATCCAGGTTGTTAATGTCACCTTCATTGAACTGTAGCTTTACCGATACATACCCGCCTTCCCTGGAGAGAAAGAAAATGTTTTTTTTTTTTTACAATGTGACAGAAGCTTTAGGAGGTGCATGAATAGAGTACATATAATACTACAAAATAACACTACATGAGAACAGTGAGCTACAGACCTGAAGCCAATAACGCGGCTGCCATCGAAACTAGACGACATGTTTGCATTCTTATATATGCTGTCAATCTGTGATAGAAAAGGTGTTAGTTGCATAAGCTATAAATATCTACATGGACCTAATGTAGTTTGCAAAATCTTATGTTTTAGCTGTTGTTAAAAATAAAAATTATACGTGAGTTCGTGAAAAGGCATCAGAGGCTTTGCGTATAAATTATTAAATACAAAGATCGGGGTGCTGTTATTACGTAGCTTGTCTCTGCAAATCTAGATTTAAACCCAGATTTTCAGAGCATTGAGGCTAGGATATGAACAATGCTAGAGGACACATAGTGACCGCAGACCGTTGTCAGTTTTTCTTGACAAATATTGACAATGCAAGGTACTACACTAACGTTACACAAATTAGTAATATTTCACTTTTCATTGAACAGGGACACACCATAAGAGCGCAGACAGGAGAAGATAAATCTTTTTTTAGTGCAAAATGTACTTGTTTTGTTACTAATTAAATCTTTACTAACTATTTGAACAATTTCATTGGCACTGTTGATGAAGTTATTGTGATATTCCTTGGTAAGATCGGGACTCCATTCCAACGCTCCTGTTTTGAACTCCACAAAGAAGGTATCTTCAAAAATTAAAAGGAAACGAAACCATGAGCTAAAGAGTCACTAATAAATCTTCCTTGTTTGAGAAAACGCTGTAAATTTGCCCTCGTCGTTACTTCTATGACAATCATAAAGTTTATTTCAAAGCACATCGTAGTTTTTATAACAGATTTCATCCAAAAAAATACAGCCATTCTAATAAACACGAAACAAGACATCTATGAATCGCCATGAGATGCACTTATTAGAATTGTTAAGTTGCTTGTCAATTTATAAACGGAAATCGCTCGAGTGTCAAAGCGACTCTTTCACATGTCATCAAATGAAACATTTTAACACCACAATAGGGAGTTCACTATAGTCAAGAGCTGTATTAAGCACTGTGTTAGGCGGCCACCCCATATTAAGCTGTCAGTCGCCAAAATTCTGAATTTGTTTCCTCTTAACCACTGTTATAAGCGGTCACCTTTATTAACCGGTTGCAGTCACCCTTTACTAAGTCCCAACGGCCTGTTCTTATTTTCCTCCACCTGTATTGAACAATCACTGAAAGCGGAACCATTCAAGTAAAACTAAGAATAATTTTTCAAGTGATTTTTGATCCATGCTTCTCCCCCAAAATCAATGTAAGTAGTATTTTCGAGCGAGATTCTGATATCACTTAACGACTGCACAATTTCCCTGGAAACAGCTTATTTTGTTCCCCTCGAATCTCAGCGTTTCCCTTTAGCTTGGAATTGTTATTTCGCCCGTCATTGTTGTATTTATCTCGGACTGGCAAAACATACACTTACTGTTTTCGGTCTTTGTGGTTCCCGTTATCTTACTGATTATGGAAGCGCTCGTGTTCATTACTGCCGCACTGGATCGGTTTGGATTAATACTAACACTTGCATTCATTGTCACGTTCTCTACAAGAAAACAATTGGAATTCCTTCATCTTCAGCTCATTGCTTATGATCTTTTTTAGTATCAGTGTCCTGAACCCCCTTTTTTGCTTCAAGTAAGACCACTGTCGTTTCTTTTATATATATATATATATATTATCTAGAAGCAAACTACTATTACTGAACTGAGCTGATGAATCATGTCTTCTTACAGGAATTCAAATGTTTCAAATCGCTGAATCAAAGACCAATCTTTGTAAAACACTATTGAGGCGTGAATATAACGTGTGCTCACCTGCTGGAATTGTTATGTTTCCAAGGAAAACAGATCCATTTGAAGTGTTGGTAAGGTAAATTGAAGGAGAAGGAAACACTGTCAACGTTTCTTGCTCCTTGGAGTCACAGGACAAGTAAACAACAGTGAATAAAACAAGCCATGTCACCTGGAATAGAGTGTTTCACTTCTCTCTTAAAACAAATCTTATGAATGGAATCTAATATTTAAGGATTTCGATAGCAACTTAAGGTAAAGGTAAAGGTAAAGGTTGCCAGGTGGAAAATTCTCGATATTTTTTAGCATTTCCTTTACTTCTTAACGGATTGAGTAGATCGGAACGTTCAAATAACATTGAGGTAAACTCTCACGAAACCAGTGTAACCTTTTTTTTTTATCCGCTGATTTAGTTTTGTTTTGAGAAATTTTAATGAACGCTGAAAAAAAATGTACACCCATGATAATTACGGTGAAAATGACAAGATTAAGATGAAGTTCACCTGAAAGTTTCCCCTACTCCTCATATTTTCCTCAGGTGCACCTTATATCAAAAACGATCTTGGTGAAAATATCGTCTATTCACCAGAGGAAAGAATAAATATTTGATCTAGTCTTTCGAGTACCTTAATTAGCAATATAATGACGTTTTTCTTTAAAAAAAAAACACCAAATAGAAATGCTTTGAATAATTTATTTCATTGTTTATTGAAGAATTCTTTAAAGATAAATTTGATTTCTTTTCTAAGTACTGATAGGGAATACAGTAATGGCTTGTGGATGGTGCTGATAGGGAATACAGTAATGGCTTGTGGATGGTGCTGATAGGGAATACAGTAATGGCTTGTGGATGGTGCTACGCTATGCTTTGATATCACTGCTTCACCTCCAAATGTTCTTGAGGCCAACGAAATTTCTGTAATCAACACCACGTCAAACAGAATAATTGATAGCATCAGTTAGAAAACAGACAGATGAAAGACCACAAACGTAATATCATTACGAGAGGCTGAATCGCTGTGAACAAACACAATATGCCAACTTTATTACTACTTATTTTCCAAATGCTTTGTTCCCTTTGTTCTTAGAATTAATTCTCTTAAGGATTTCATCGTTGCAATGGTGATAAAAGGACCTATAACATTAAAGCAGCAGCGAGACAAAAATAAAAAACAAGTAAGATCATTATTTTGATGTGCAAAGAAATACCAAATAGACTAAAGAGTTCTCGACGCAGATGCACATTCTCATTTCTGCAAGGACAACAAGGTCCTTGTGTTTGAAAACCTAAAAGTTTTTCCTAGCACCTCTCTGCGCTGAAAAAGCAAGGTGTAAATATATTTAGTGTATTTAGTAGGTAGCTAGCCCCTTTATGAGCAGCATTCATTCAAGTGTGTGACCACCGCTAAATGACGGCACTAGATAGAAAAAAAGCAAATGCCTTGTACCATTGGGCAGTGCCTATGTCTAGTAAAAATCTAAAAACTCTCACAGGTAGTAACATGCAGCTGCTTTCTTGGAATGCCACAATAAAAATAATGACCTCTTGGAAGCAGCTCCCCACATACGCTAGCCCCACGCTGCTATCAGTCACAGACAGCGAACACAATTAATTTAACAGTGCTAGTTTCGTTCATAATTTCTTAGGCTTTGCCGTTATGGTAGCTTATTAGCCAAATTTCGTCTCGAGCTACTCAAAGATTGATCGTTATGAAAAAAAAAAAGTTTGTTTGAACCAATTAAGCTGCATCTCTTTGACACTTTGAATCACATTCCCTTCATTACATGAATTTTACAGCGGATTTAGATACTAGGCTTGTTATCGTTACCAGACCGAGCACTTGTTGACTGGGTTCATTGGGCTCCCTGGTAGGCAATTGAATGCTTTTGCAAACTCCGAGAAGTTCATCACTGATGCCTTTGCCCTACGATAAACAGTGAGGAACAATCAAAAAGAGTATAATTGTCTTAAGATTTATAAGAGAGAGAGTGAGCGCTCAGAGAAGATAAATTCAAATACATCTAACGTTGGAACCTCGAACTATATTGATACAAGTTGTAACAATATTTTCGTTCTTGCGCTTGTCAACTTCCTCAGCCCGGCTTATGTCACATAAAAATGTTATGAAATTTTTAAGGCATTAGTACTATTGAAACTTGATTACGATGACACTGTAGTATATCCACTACCGAAATGACTTGAAGTGAAAATACAGCGAGTTCAAAGATGTGCCGCAAGGTTTGCTAACAATCGTTATGCAAACAATTAATAATAATAATAATAATAATAATAATGAACGTTCTTTAATACGCATTTAAGAATCTCAATGCGCTTACAATTTTTACTAAGGTTGAGATCGGACGTCAGCATAATCAGGCGCCTCTGGCAGCCGCTTTAGTCCATGTAACGACCTCACCTTTTCCCCCCCATCCCACCCCAGGGGAGGACATCCATCACACAGTAATCTCGTGCGTGGGAAATTAACGTCTCCTACCCCTAACCCTGCAGGAGACGGGACCTCCATTTATTCGTCCCTATCCGAGAAGACTAGAATATCTAACCATTTCTTGATGTTGAGAAAGGAAGCATATTCTTCTCAGTTAATTTTAAGACCCTGAGTGTTGGTCCGGCCGGTATTGAACTCTCGACCTCCCGCACAGCAGTCCGGCGCTCTCCCAATTGAGCTAACCAGGCGGCGGTTTTTTTTAAACAATTGTTATGCAAAACTGCATGATGTTATGACCAGCTGAGTCTCGATAGCTTCCTGTGTCCGTATGGGGTTAGTATGACTTGATGTGCAACACGATATCCTAGATGTAACGATCACAATCTAGCAGCTTAACCATAAAACCAACACAGATATTAAGACGACAACAATAATCACGCGATTAGAGGTTCCCCTCGTTGATTTTCAATTTTCAAGAAACGATCCAGGTAAAGATAAAAGTCACCTATAGATATCAACTGTACCCCAATGAAAGGATAACAATGATTGTTAACCTAAAATGGCGCTTTATCGTGGATTCGTGTAAAACAAATCCCCAGTAAAACAACATGAATTTACCAGTCCAACTATTAATCGATAAATCGGTTCCACTTTAGTAAAAATATACGAGTTAGATAAAAGTTTAAGAAGAATTTAGGCGTTAGAGGGCAGGGTAAATGCAGACGCGATTTGTTTCCAAAAAAGGAAAAATTTTAACATTTCATGCAAGAACGATAAATGAGGTACGCTTCGCCGATACGAGCGCTTTCGAAGAGATACGAGATATCTTTGATAGAAAAGTACACATCTATTCTACAGAAAAAAGCTTGAAGTGGATATTAGTAGAAAGGAACGTTACCTCCAAGGGGCTGGGCTGTGTTCACTTGATAAAGCAAATTCCTCCCCTCTACTTGAAAAAACTGAACACCAACTCTGGCAAACAATGAAAAATCAAGGATTTTTGTTTTGTATTCCACACAGAAATATAATTATTGAGTTGGTTGTCTGAAAAAACATAGGTTGAGCCAGCTGTCAAACGTGTGGATCAACTCAATACAATCCAGTCAATGGCCTTCACACTCGTCTTGCCATACCACAGGTAGGTGTAGATGTTTCCGAGACAGCACTTTTTTTTCTTAGTAGAGAGCATACAACCAATAAATAAAGACCGAAGATAGCCGTGTACCCCATTGAAGTGTGTCACATTAGTGACACACTTGATTGAGCCTCGTGTGCCACTTTTTTGTTCTTACCAGATTTTGAAATCATCTGTGATCTACTACTGAAAAGACACACGGCAACATGGATCTAGGTTGTCAATGGCTACGTCATCTAGGCGTCTCTTCTTCAATAGATAATCAGCAATGACCAATCATAATGCGCATATACCGATAATTCGGCTGATCATATAAAGCTATCTTCCTAATTGACAAAATGTTGACAAGTCTTAAAAATCATTTACTTACTCTTGCAAAGCTTATAAAGAACACCTGATCATTTGTGAGGTTCATTCCAGGCAGCTGAGGTTCGTTGCCGTTCCGCGCAATCCAGTTCTGATAAGCCTAAAGAAATGAAGAAAACCGTAGTTTAATTCATTAGGGCAATTTAGTAAATTGGCCACAGTTAGCGTTAGCTCCTTGTCAGACCCAATAGTCGACGACGCTCTTTATAAGGTTTACTATGATTTTAGTCAAATATATTTTTTTACAAAATAGGGAAAAAATAGTTTGTTGGAAAGAAAGTCTATTGAAAGTAATTTCTCTGTTGCGGATTGGAATTGAAGGTTCAGAAGTTACCCTGAAGGCCTGTTTGACTCCTCCATTATCGGCTATGTTTTCTGACAAAGTTTTCTCGCCATCAATCTGAGGTGTAAAATGATATTTCAGTTTTAGGAGTGATTCCTGAGCACGGTAAACCGCGGCACGAAATACAAAAAGGAAAATCAGTTAAAACCTACCGTGCCTCCATCGAATGTAAAATTAGAGTATTGATCCTTCAGACATTCGGTTTTTCTTTTGAACGATTTAAGAGTTTCTTCACTCCACCAGTTCCGTTCATCTCCTTTCATATCAAACCGCCTCCCTGTGATCATAGAACAAAACTCAAAATTATTGCAAGTTACAAGTATGCGCACAGTTAGGAAGGACATATTTCGTTTGCTTGGAAAGACAGCTAGTTTTCTACGACGTGAAGAGCGGCACGAACTTACCGTCCACGTCGAATCCGTGAGTTAGTTCGTGTCCCATTATGGCGCCAACCCCTCCGTACAACACAGCCCTGTCGAGACGGAAAGCGGTGCTACCCTTATAAAAATTATACTTATAGATGTATGGTAACCAACTATTCCGAGAGAATTTTTCTGTGTCAAAATGACCTTACTTCTTCAACACGTTTACGAATTGAGCCTTAGAACATTCATAGCGAAGTATAGATTAAAATGCTTTCTAATTCACATGAGAGTAATTCGACCTGGTAAAAGTTTCTTATCAAGTTTTGATATATCCCTTAACTATGATCTGGCTGAATAATCAACGTTAATTTAAGTATCTTTGAGAACTTGTTAACACAATGGATTCACGACTAAGGTAAGGTAAATTAATCACGTGATAAGAAAGAGTCGAGAGTCAAATTTTACGATGAAGAACTGAATGACTGGCCTCAGGGGAAACAATAGATTTTGTTACCCCAAGATCCTTAATATTCCCCTCGCTTTTCCCTCAGGGAACACTGAGAGTAGCAGAGAAGAAGAAATTACTGTCTCCCCTGGGACCAGCTAATAAGAGTTTGCTATATGTAGCAATTTCTTCTTCAGATCTCGTTTGAAAGCGTGTAACTTCTATGACTTCAAAAAGATGTTTTCTTGCCTCAGGCTAGACAAAAATTTACCGCGTTCCGAAAGTTCAAGTTCTAATTTCAAGTTGTTTTCCTCGGGAATCAGTGAAGTTGACCTTATTTGAATTTAGTGGCAGGACAAATCGGTTTGAGTTAGAATCGCATAATTGAATAAAATGTCGCATTCTGATTGGTCAACGAAGCGAAGTATTAAGCGTGGAGTTGCGGGTTGAAAACGAGGCCAAGTGATATTGCTTCGCACCTACGTAAACATAACAACTATCGTCAAATCGTAAGAAAGTTTTCTGCAATGTCATTTTAAAGTGTTTTCAAAACCATTGTCACCTTTTGAAGAGCCAAAAACGAACAAAAGCGTTTTTCAAAGTGAGCCAGAGGTTGTTCCCTGTTTTGAAATGAACTACAAATTATTTGAGTGGCATAAAAATCTCTTTAGCTCGCGACAACGACAAAGCGAGAAAATCCTGTGAACACGGCCCAGAAAATGGCGAGCAAAAGTTCAACCAAACAAGACGAAGAAGCGACAACGGAAGAAGTGCCAGAGTCGATTGTCATATATACAGAAGAAGGAAAAAATACCTTTAGTCGCGATGCTAAACTTTCAGTGCTTTCGTTTGGACACTTCATTTCTTTCAGTTTTGCCACCAAAGAGGTAAAAGGTGTAAATTGTTTTCCTTCTCGAGCAAATGATTTAAAAATTTGAAAAAAGATGTTAAGGATAAACGGCTTGTAAATTCAGTGAAATACCACCATTATCCCGAAGATTGTGTGAATCTTGTTTAAAACGTTTGAAAGCAAATGTAAAAACAAGCTCAAGGTACAAATAAAGTTGTCGTGGATTCAAACTTGTACGACTGACCTTGCTTCCTATTCGCTAACGCAATGACAGTTCTGACAGTTGACTTTGAAATGGCTCTCTCGCGCGCGCCCAGGATAAAACAAACAGTATTATTACTGTTTTCTTTTTTTCTTATATTTATTCAATTATGGGTTTCAAGAAAAATTCATCACCTGACTCGTGAATTTCGCGTTAATTGCACTTGAAAACCGATTATCGCTCGAATCACGAAGCGGTGAATGCGATATCGGTTTTCGCGTGCAATTTAACGCGGAATTCCCCATGAGGTAATGAATTTTCCTATGATATCAGTGATCAGACGACTGAGGTGAAAGGAATAGCATCAACCTTGATAACAAGAGAAACTCAAAACTCAATTGTAAAAGATTGTATATCTTTTAGAGAAAGTATCTACTAACCTCTCATGATGATCGATTGACCACTGAAAATCAGTTTTAATGTTGTATCACTCTTTTACACATGCGCACAATTGAGCACTGACTACTAGAAACTCCCAGGGACAAGTCTAACATCCATTTGAAAAATGACTCTAAGTCCTTCTCACTCACTTACCTGGGATACTTCCTATTGTAAAATGGGGATTGTAGAATAGCCGCCGGAAACACTAAAACCAATCGAAATAAATTATTATCGCAAAGGTATTCCCAGCTAAGTAGCATACTTTACAAGCGAAAGAAGTCATTCGATAGTCTGGTTTCGTGGCATAAATCTTTGGTACCGGTAATTGTCCTCCTGTTATGATGGGCAATAAATGTTTTGTGACGCCTCCTACGGATACGCTTCAATCTACAGTTAATTATCGTTTGGTAAACGACAGAATGTAAACAGAAGCCATTTCGGAACAAATACAGTATCTCTGAGCCATAAGGGTCCTTTGACATGAGTGAGCTTAAATGTTCAAATAGAACAAATTTCTCTAACTCACCCATTTTGTTGGCCAACATATCGTAGTAGGCGTTGATGGATATTGGTGATAGAGCCCACCTATTTGATAAATACAATTAGCAGTTACTTTGCAAGCAATCGTACACGCAAGAAAAAAGTTTTCGTACATTGCTGCAAATGATTCTGAGTTATCAAAATGATGTTAATAAAAAGCAATTTGTTACTCTCACTATCAATTCTCTTTACACAAACCCTCTTTCATTTATAAGCCTATTTATTATTTTTTGAAGTAGTTTTTTTAAACTAATGAAATAGATTCTTTAATTGTGATAAGACTTTTTTCAAAACGTTCTTTTGTACCGAACGGTATAACTGCACTCCCTCCCCTCTGCCTACGCTAACTATATTCCCTGCTAAAATACCTTAAAAAATTATATCTGTAGTAACTCTAGTACAAAGACAGTCAAGGGCTCCTCTTATATAAAGGCAACAGAAATTTGAAATTCACTACAAGTTAGCCATGAGCACGTAAGTCTACAATTACCCAGACTCGTCGACAGGTTTTCCAAAGTAAGCAAGATCTCTTTCTGTTATGGCCTGGTCCAATGATAACTCATTCTCAAAGTAGGTTGTTTGATTGCAGTTGACCTTATTGTAGTCACAAAGGCAAAGAAATGATCAACTCTTGGATTAATTGTCGTTCGTCACTTAAAATTTTCGGTAACTCCCTTCTCACCTTGGTTGGCCATGGGTTATAAATATTGAATAAGGTAGGATAAGATAAGACGGAACGAGAGGAGAGGAGAGGAGAGGAGATGGACGAGACGATACAAGATGAAACGAGATGAGACTAGATAAGACGAGACGAGACTAGATAAGACGTGACGAAGCGAGATGAGACGAGACTAGATGAAATGCGACAAGATGAGAAGATATGAGATTAGATTACATGAGACGAGACGAGGTGAGATGGAGTGAGATGAGATGAAATGAGATGAAATGAGATGAGATAAGGTGAGATGAAATGCTATGAGATGAGATGAGATGAAGTGAGATGAGATGAGACTAGAGGAGATGAGATGAGATGAGGTAAGATGAAATGAGATGAGATGAGATGAAATAAGATGAGATAAGATGAGATGAGATGAGATGAGGTGAGATGGAGTGAGATGAGATGAAATGAGATGAAATGAAATGAAATGAAATGAGATGAGATGAGCTGAGATGAGATGAGATGAGATGAGATGAAATGAGATGTGATGTGATGTGATGTGATGTGATGAAATGAGGTGAGATGTGATGTAATGTAATGAGATGAGATGAGGCGAGAGGAGATGAGATGAGATGAGATAAGGTGAGATGAAGTGAGACGAGATGAGATGAGATGAGATGAGACAAGGTGAGATGAGATGAGATGAGATGAGATGAGATGAAATGAGATGTGATGTGATGTGATGTGATGTGATGTAATGAGATGAGATGTGATGTGATGTAATGAGATGAGATGAGATGAGATGAGATGAGGCGAGAGGAGATGAGATGAGATGAGATGAGATAAGGTGAGATGAAGTGAGACGAGATGAGATGAGATGAGATGAGATGAGACAAGGTGAGATGAAATGAGATGAGATGAGATGAGAAAAGATAACTTTAAATTTAACGTCGAAAACGTAAGGATTGGTCATTTTGTCTCCCATGCTAAAGGCTCATATAAAAAACACTCATGTTATCCGTTGTACAACGCTACTACTCTGTCCCTACTTTTAGGAAGTTGGTGAGCAGTTTCTTCAATACATAGCTACTGTTATAAGAGAATGCTAATTGAATAATAACTCGAAATAGGTACTTCCCAGTAAATAATGACTCTCTGAGCTATAATAATCTAATAATTTATTTTAATTACATCCTTGTACTCCTCATCTAAAAGCTTGTCATCCACAATGTAATCTGGAAAGCCAATGTTCTCCACCATCATTTTCGCCTGCCAAGTCAAAACAGACATATGATAAATGAGAATCGAAATAGTGCAGGGTCATAAGTTATAACAATTTTAAAATGGAAGTTATTCTTTTCGAAGTTACTGGATTTATTCTTCAATCGCTAACTTATCGTCTTTTCTCGCGGAAGGTGCGATTATCTTAGGGTAAACTGACTGCAAACGGTCGGACTAAGAAGTGTTGGCTGTTGTCATTTTGTTGAATTGTGATGCCTGGGGAGATGCTCACTCTTATATTGTCTCTCTCTCCCTTCGCAATGTTTGTAATCGACTTTTTCAAAGTTGCCCAGATATCTTAACGGGTCATATGTCTTGACAATTTAATTGTTCCTTCTCCATACGTCGGCCATGTTTTGAGAAATAAGCGATATTGTTTAAAAGGACCCTCGCAAATTGTATTTCACATGAAGCTGAAATAATTATCTGTGGTTACCTTCTGTATAGCGAGAGATTTTGTTTTTTCGTCCATCCAATCAAGTTCCAATATGTTCTGTTCGAACGCTTCCTTGATATCATCCGCCAGCTCTTTTGCCTGAAATAGATTTATAGGATACATCAAGTTACAAAGCTAAATGGAGTTCACCTCGTGTCCAGGAAGGCACAACGATAGTCTAGACTAGTCCTGACCATACGACTTATCGTGTAGCACTGTTTCGAGGCGGAAGATAGTCCAAAATTAGTTGGTCTACGAGCAAATTAAAATCATGTAAAATTTTACTGCGCTTGCAGTCACTTGCAGCATACACACTCCTTTTCAAGAACGCCCCCACTAAGAAAAGATTGACTGCTCCCCCAAAAATTGCAGTATTTTTCTTTACAATTTTCTTGCTGTTCCCATTGAAGAGACTGTCCACATATATTCTGGAGAGAGGTGCAGCAAAGTATTTTTCTCTCATCAGTTGAACGCACAACTCATCTCGCGAGATAGGTATCCAGTAGCCCTCTAAAGTTATGAAAAAGTTCTCCAAAATCTTTTCAAATTCGTCTCCCAGGCGTAAGTATACGGAGTCTACCAATCGCCACATCATATAGTTAGCAATGGTTCTTTAAAGGAAGTAAAGAGAAGAGCAAGTCAACACATCAAATCTTTACCAAATCGCGCCTGGTTATACCCGACATGGCAGATTACAGCAGATCGTCATCGTAATCAACTATTTTTAACTTTTCACGCGGAGGTAAGGGCTTTGAAAGATTTTCTGAGTTCAGTAGGTGTTCATTAAATCAGTACTTACAACTGCTTTTAGGGCAAACCACAACACGGGCTTGTAGTATTTTCCACAAACCATTAAAGGCATTTGATTGATGACAAAACTGTATGGGTTAGACGCTAAGTAAAGTGACGGGCAAAACACAATTTTGTTTAGAATTTAAAAATAAACTCTCAAGTGGTGAAATAAAATCAATCAAGTGATCATCGTGATTCAAGTTATACAGGTAGCAGGCCCAATAATTGTACAGGGTAAACACTGATCGATTAAAGCCTTTCCTTGCCTGCCTTGCCAACCATTACATCATGTTATGCGTTCACCTGTTTGGTGTGTCATCGAGAAGGTTAGTTATGTTTTTTAAGAAGTCTACTCCGTAAACTATAACAAGTTCTTCATCAGAGACATGTTTGCCAGTGACAGGCAACAAAAGCTGCTCGAGGAATACTTTCCATTTCATCTATAAAAACAGCAACAAAATATATGGTTAATTTATGTACTGCTTAATGGGCAATAAAAACCTTCCAGGATTTATGTCTTTCTGGACATTTTCGTCTGGTCTTCATAGGTGATTCCCCCCCCCCCCTCACCCCCGCAACAATGAATTGTGATGACAGTAAATCTGCCAATCAAAAGAACGTGACTTAAACTTTGAGAAGCTTTACGTTGGTAATGTAAAGCTTTCTATTCAGTATATACAAACTACATACCCTGTTGCTACCAGCATATTGGTCCAGCTCTTTAACAGTCAGTTTCTTGTACATATTTTCGTCATCATACGCTTTAGGGGCACTTGGCATGATCTGTGCACAATGATGATAATTAATACAAAGATTTCTAAGACGACAGAAACGATGGCGAAAGAAACATATAAATACAATTAATATTACTCAATGATGCAATGAAACAAACCTTAGCAAGTTTGATCTCAAAATCGATGATATTCAGGATGTCTGGGAGTGAATCATTTTTTGCTCCAAGTGCTTTAGTTAGATTCAAAATAAATTCCTTATAAACCTTTCGTCCCTTAGAAAGAACGCAAAAATCGTTAGCGAAACAATGTGACAATTTCTACTGTTCAAATATCATTGATATTTAAAATCAGACAGTGAAAGCAGCTTTCGAGCATGCTTTGATGCCGTTCTATTTGCTAGCTTGACATGAAAACAAATTTGGGAAATAAAACCTCTTGTTGGTGTCGATGGACGGTTACACTTTGGAAAACTATTCGCAACTCTTTTACTAGAGATGGGTCAAAACATGTACCTATATTTAGGTAGTTTTGTACAACTACATGTAGATGACCTGACTGGTCTAGAAACACAATTTTCTGATCAAAAAAAGTCGATAAATGCCGTGATAATTTAACATGTTGGGAAAATTATAGGCGAGTTCAAAATTGCCAAGAATTTCGTCTGAAATTTATATCACTATCTGTACTCTAGCTGGGCGGTATTTCTCTGCTATTTCCCTTAGAAATACGAGATAAACTGTGAAAGAAAAGAAGGATACTTTTGCGACATGGGTTTCCATTTTTTCTTTTAATCACTTTCAATCAAAATAAACATACCTTAATTCCATAGGTGGTATTAGAAGTTAAACGGCCTCGTGAAAGACCCAAAAGGGCTAACGGTCTTATCTAGAAACAAAAGTGATGTGAGAATAAAAATAATCGTTTTGGGAAAGAATCGAAAAAAGAAAAAGAAGTCAGAAAGGTAATAACAAGTAGTAAGATATTGGATAGTAAGGAGCGGAGGGTTTGCAGATTCAATTCAACGAGAGGGCAACTTGAGACAGTACAACAAGCTATCCTTGATGAAACAAACACTATGAACTTGCATCCCGTTCACTGTACAGTAACACTTCCGTGGAACCTCTATTAAGGGAAACCTCAAGGAGCACAAACACACGTCACTATCAAGATGAACACGGGACTGACTCCATCTAGAACCTAGGGCGTATCGTAAAACTACAGTAGAAATGGGTTTTAAACTTTAGCATTACGCCGTGTAGCGTTTTGATGTCTTATTCTAATTACATATCGTAGGCAGCGCAATGATGGTTACTTCGCCAAACATGCCGATCGAATTCTGGAAGCCACTTATTTCCCAATATTACACGTACATAACCAGTAAACATAAGCTGAACTCAAGAGTTAAAATTACATGTTTCTAATTTCTGGAGGTACACTCGTTTACACGTAAGTATATGATTGCTACGCCCACTTTTACCTCGGGCTCTCTCCGGCCCCAGTTGGTATTTGACGGAGTTGACTGAATGACGTATACACTCCCTTTTCCAATGGAATCTTCAAAATCAAAGACCTTAACGCGCGTAATTACCGACGCTTGTGGCCGGTAACAGTCCCTTTCTCATAGGTACGTTAAGGGAGAAACTTAATTTAGATCATGACCAAGTCAAAACTCAAAATGCTACTAGATTTAACTTTCGTTTGAACTGAGCTTACTTGGATGATATTGACGCTACTGTTCCGTGGATCAGCACCTACAAACACGGTAAACAGGGGTCCTAAAGACAGTTTTCTTCTCATTAACGCAAGATATTTTGTCATGTCCCAAGATTCTTCCTTCCAGTCGTCTGTAGTCAAAGTCCAAGATCCATATTCCTTTAACAAATCCTCCAAAGGCTTGGTTCCTCTTTTGTTAATTGCCTTTGTATCCAAACACGACTTATAGTAAGCTATCCCTTTCTTGAAGGACGAAAGCTTGAAGGAAATTAAATACAAAAATTGGCACGCTAGTAAGGACTAGTCATCTCCATACATAAATATCAAGACTGAAATTTTGGGAACAGCAAGTGTCTGTTACGAACTTACCCTAGAATATTCAGCTTGCTTCTCTTTACTATGTAGAATCTCTCTGACAAACTGATTACTTTCCTCCTCCAGTTTGGTAAATTGATTCCATTCTTCCTTCTGATTAGGAAGCGGATTTTTCTTTATCCATCCACCACATGCGTATTTATAAAAGTCCTCACAAGGATTGACATTGGGATCTAAGAAACTAAACAAGTCTGCAAGACAATATAACGGGGAAAGTAAGATCTTTGGTCTTCTTGCAGAATAATCATGATTCAGATATCATGAAGGTTATAGGAGATAAGGGGCGGTCGCGTTTATTTTACAACTTTCCACTGGGCAACAATCACAAATGAAGGCAGTCTGTGCTTATTTTTTAGTGCGATGCACGAGTAGTTGAATGGATTCTTTTTCGGTTATGAAGAAAACTTTGCAAAGTTACCTGAAGATGTGAAAACACAATCTCTTGTTACGCATGGGTAGGATGCAGTGTTTTTCTCTTTAATCTGCGAGTTTGAGCGAGCCTTCTTTGCGTACAGAAATCCAAAGACCATTGCCATAAGAACAAATAAGGAAACAAGGAAGACTATTACGCCAACTAGGAGTTTTTCACGTTTCGTGAACCGTCTTGTATTCTTCCCAGTTCGCGGCTGTGTCGCTATCAACAAATGTTCAGACACTTGCGCAGATTGTACATCTCGCTGAAGACAAGTAATAATAACAGCACAACTGAGCTTTTCTCCAGTATTAAATTGGTTGAAAAGAGTTGAAAGCATATCATGCATTGATAAGGGAAAGAAAACCACAATTCGCCAGAAAGAAATCGGACGATGGTATAGAAACGTTTTGAATACTTCTTTTAACTAAATTTTCTATTTCCTTCATTCGTCACAACCTCTTCATTCGTCACAACCTCTTCCCGTGCTACTGAAAATCTGAAACGTCGACAATGATGCGACACCAAAACAAAATGTGCTATTGAAACTCATTCATAGTCTGTAACACTACCGTGGCTGCTACAGTCACATATTAAAATATCACGCTAAAACAGATCCCTGGGAGGGAAGCAGATGGCATGACTGAAAAACTAAATGGGTTCAACAAATGAGATAAAGAAACCACAAAGGCAAATGAATTTGCCAGCTCATGAGAATGTCTATATTTTCTTGGCCGGCTTTATCTTGTATAACCGCTTGAGCTTTTAGTTAAAACAACAACAACAGACATTTATCTGTCAAAGTAGTATGGTAGCTTGTTCCGGACGTTCAGTTAAACGAAGCGAAATATTAAACGGCGCGACAGTAGCGACGATGTGAAAAACTTCCTGGTTTTTTTATTTTTTTTATTCCTCCGCTGCTCTCACGTTGTTTATTGTCGCACTTACTTAAACTAACTGGACGCCTAGAACAGACTTAAAATATGGACGCTTGTTGAAATTAAAATTTTTTGCAATTTGCCCGTTAATATTAAACATGAAAAAATTACTCAGTTCTGATTGGTTTAGATAAATGCAGTTTTCATGTAATTCAGTGCAGTCTGATTGGTTAAGATGAATGCAGGTTTCAGGAAATTCAATGTAGAAGAAGTAACAAACCAGACTGAACAATTCCTTGAACTGTTTAGCCGGACTTAGAACTTTTTTGAGCCCTAAAGATGCGAAAATATCATATTATATTATTGTTTTGATCGTACGCAGGGTTTGAACAAACTATTTTTTCACTTTGATGCGCGCGCTTTGCCTCTGCATAATTATGATAAGCCATCTCGTATTTTTCCATGGATATTATTAATACGTAATCACAGGATTT
Organism: Pocillopora verrucosa; assembly: GCF_036669915.1. NCBI lineage: Eukaryota > Metazoa > Cnidaria > Anthozoa > Scleractinia > Pocilloporidae > Pocillopora > Pocillopora verrucosa. Next base: position 9,308,256 of record NC_089320.1, on the reverse strand, counting down.
TTCTCGTGCACTTTGGAATAAAACACTAGCTCGTGCAATTTTGTTGGTCTTTGAAAAAATTTACTCGTGCTCATTTATTCCAAATTGCACTCGAAATCAAGTGATTACCTATACTAATTGAGGATCAATTAAGGGAAGGAAAATCACGCAAGTGATTTTTGTATCAGCCGAAAAAGTATAGAGAGCGATTTCCAGTGAAATCTAGCCTGTAATGCAGCCGTCTTATTAGAGCAAGTTAACGTTAAGAAGCTCGCTATCGCTTATTCAACCGGCCATGTTTGATTCAGAGATAGAGGCAGCGGTGGGGGGATGGAAGCTGGGAAAGGCGAAATAATCACTTCTCACCCCCACCCCTTTCATAATTTTTGACCGTCGCTCACCTCCTTGGTACAAATTTCTTTCTCTCCTCAACTTTCCGCTAGCATTAAAATAAAAGGTGGCGGTCACAATTTTCACCAGGAAAATATTGAGCAGTCGCTCGCCAAATTTGCGCCTGCTCTGCAAGCTAAGAGAAATCTAAAGAACACAGGTTCGAAATTGCACGAGGCACTGGAGTTAATCGTGATGGACGAATCGCAAACTGTCGAGACCTGAAAGGGTAACAGGTTCGCTGTGCTCTAGGATCTCCAGAAGCGATAATAATGAGAGCCTGATCGCACGCTGATGGACTGTCTTAGCATTTTAACAGCATCACTTATTTATGACTTCCATCGTGATTTGAACAATCAACTAATTTTTCCCGCGATACACAGCGTTACCCATTAGTGTCACATTTCAATTTGAAAGAGCACTTGCACAATAGCACAATACAACATTAGCAGGACTTTTTCGCAACTTTTTGTCGGCGTGATCGCATGATTTGTATCCATTACCCTTGGAACGAAACGTTGTTGACGTGACTATTTATACTTTTCTAAAACGATATTGGCGAATAATTTGACACTTTTAACGATCAAGATGCCGAAATATCATGATTGACACCTCTCCATGAGCCGGAATCGGAAAACAATAGCATCCTTGCCGGCTACACCCCTAGCAGACCTCTCGCTAACTACCGGCATATATAGAAATAGAAGGAATAGAAGGAAAAGTACATCTGTGTATTAAGTTATTCTTATAGCTGATTGTTTGAACACAGTATAGCTTGACACGATTTTCATTCTAAATAGGGAGTACCGAAGAGTTTTGACAGTCACCTTTAGCAAGCTTTATTGACAGGTACGTTATTATGTTTAATGTGTGCGCACAATTGCTTATCTTAATCGTATGAAAAGCTTTATCAAGAAATCTATTTCATTCAGTTTGACATTCGATTTCTAGATAAGCAATCGTGCTCACAAATTAAATTTTACAATTCAAAAGTCCGAAATCGCGTGTGCTTCATTCACCACAACAAAAGCGCAGCAAGACTTTATTTGTAGCAGGAAATGTCGAGGTAAAGTTTATTCGTATGTAAGCATGCAGCAACGGCTACTATTTGAAAATAATTGCAGAGAAGAAAGACAGGTTTTGAAAAACGTTATAAATAATAAGATAGTTTTAAAACTGAAATAAGGTTTGCACAGTAATTTTGACCCTGATAAGACCTGATAACCTGCTATATTTACAGTTGACGATTAGTTTTTTGCCCATTTGACAGTAGTCAGACAACAACGATGAGACCCTTAAGTCTTAACATGCACGGTGTTTTCCTCCTTTTCTGGTCTATTCCTGTCTAAGGGTCATGGTTGTAAGTCCTTTCAGGCACACCTCTATTCCTTCTACCGACTGTTTGGTCACAAGGCCTTTTCGAGGCAATTTTCATTGCGTTACACGTAGGCTTAGCACACGGAGGTCAGTTCGCGATTTGCATCTGTTTTCAATGGCTGCTTTCATTTAAGAACTAAACATCAAAGACTGTGAGCGCAAGGTACATGCTTGTATTAAATCTGCCATAATGATCAATTAGAGAAGTTAACTCATTCTAAGATACCTCTTTCCTCTCTTGAGAATTCCTCATGTCAGCTTTTCAATCAATAATCCAGTGTGTAGTTGTATTGTGTTTTTCACAAAGCCGGGTCCGTCAATCATGTGTACAAAGAACTTGGAATATCCTTCGAAAATGGGTTTAATCAATACCGGTTGGTTGGTTCCGTTGAACAGACTAACGTGTGGAACGCCTGCCGGAGGCAGTTTTCGGTTGATTATTTAATCTAGAGTGACGTTATCAAAACAGCAATGGGGCGTGCAAAGGATAATGGTCTCCTTCTTTATTCCTGGACTCGGCTTCTCGTGGAATAGATTTCGTGTCATTAAACACGTTAAAACCGGTTGTGCTTAAGGAAACTGGTTATCATTAACCAAATATGAATTCTGTGAAAAATATTTGAAGAGCCGTAATGTAATTCCTTCACCGCAGGAATTTCAGCTGGTGGCAAATTCACTGCGATCAGAAACCAATATGTGACTAAAATAAGAATTATTTTGCAAGGGTTACATTCACAGGATGGAGCATGCAAGCAGTTCCAAATTCTGCTCTTTTGTAGTGTTTCCCTTTTTTCATTTTCGATGAATATGATGTTGTGTGAAACGATTGAACTTAGATGTACGCCACCTTAAATTATTTACCCAGACTCTGAATACTCATTATTGATTGACGCACCGAATCTGATAGCTCTAACTCGCAGTGGGAAAAATTCTGGTTCAACAGTGGTATGCGCGGATTTGCGTGAGTGAGTTCTTTTTTGACCAGTAGAGCCAAGAGGTTCTCGTTGCCGTCAAGGCTTCGCCTCCAAAGTATCTCACACGCTAACGAAAGCGAACGATAATTATTCTCACTTTCTGACGTAACTCTTCACTTTCTAACATAACTCCTCAAAACTTTCATCAATTAGAAGGTAAATCCTTTTCAAAAAATAGATTCCATAAATTTATTTAGTGCAGCTGTCTACAAACACTTCACTGTAATAGCTTCAATCACATAATACCAATCAAACTTAATAAGGTTCACTAGATACATCTCTGGGTCATCTCTGAGTGTGCTCTTTAAGATCTAAGCACAGTTGTCACAGTAAAGAAAATAAAGGCATGAAAAGACATATACATATTATGTATTGATTTTTAAGTATTATGTGGGATGTTTTCCTAAATATTCATTAAGCTTGACGAAAATAACATACTAATACTAGAACATCGGTCGATATTGGTGTAAGTGAAGAGTTTAATAAACCTTAGATTATTACTTTTTGTGGTAATGTTAGAATTACTTTTTTGAACGTAGATCATATCTGGTTTTAGAAAAATGTGTCCAAAACTGCTGTAAATGATCATTCAATCTTTGACTGTCCCTTATTTCTGGTTACGATGTTGTCCCTGGAGTGGATTAGAGTGTGACTGTTGCCGATCTTTGTAATTACTCTCTAATCACTGTGTACAATAGGGTTAATAAGCCGAACGTAAACAATTGTTTTAGGTGCATGTACTGAACTCTAATTATTCATGAGAACTCAAATAATATATAAAATCACTTCTTGTAAGAGTTTTGTCAATCACACAAACACCACAACTGTTCACTAACAAAGTTTTAACTTGGATTGAGACGCATTCCATAGCATTATTACAGGATTGATAATGAAGTGAAACTTCTTTATTATGCAGTTAGTTCTTGTTTAAAATTTGCATGACAAATTGCATCGGTTGAAACTGCTAACACATCGTTTTCGTTTGTGTTGACGACGATTATCCTTGCTCTACCTTATTTGTTGGAAAGGCTGATTAACCCAAGTTAGAAATTAAATTTACTTGTTCCACACATTCGCAATCAATTAAATGTGATCCTAGGAGACTTACGCAGTTCAAAACTTTTAAAAGATCTTCAATACGCAATAACCAGCCTGTAAGAATGCCAAAACATTTGCGCTCTGTATCAAGAAATTTTCGATCCATTCACATATGCTGATTCACTAGACCTTTCCCACACATCAACTGGCGCTAAGTGCCCGTTACTAAATTCGTAGAAACATTCCTCCTTCATCCTTACCACTCCCCTTGACATATCGAAATTTGATGTAAGTCCAAAAAAGTCAACAGATTTATGGAGTAGCGCAGATACAGAGCCCTCTGGCTTGAATGTCAGAGCTCTGACTGCTCAAAGAGTGTTGTTGCCTTTTCATGAATATGAGATACGCTTTCAGGATAGTAAGCATAACATCAACAAACCGAGTCATACGATGAGCACTACTGGGCTGTTATGATAATCATCATTGTCATTATTATTCTTAAAGGTTATTTTCGACTGCTTAGAGATCTCAAAGGATCGTGCAAGCACGAGTAGATTGCTCATGTGTGACATTACTTACAAGACCTTGTTGATCACCCCGCATCGAGGTTTTTACCAGTGCCATTGCTTGGATGGTGTGCTTTCTCCTATATCTCTCGGTCAACGAAAGAACTTAGCACCGTCTCGGTTAGCGCCACTGACCGAAAATGATTCTCTATTGTTTATAAATGCTAATTTCGTACCTTTCTACTTCACCGACTCCTTTTAAAGGCATCAATAAGTAAGCAGTGCTGGATAGTCGTTGGGAATATTTATTTCACGGGGCTTCTGTCAAGCTAACCGTCTGAAGGAACTACATCACGATGTTTTAGGAAACGTTCTATTTCTTACAACAAACTACATGATCATCGAAGAATGAGACTATTATAGTTATAATACTCGTTCCGAGGACGTAGTTTGTGTTGACTGAACCGATCCTAAAAATAGATCTTTGCGTAAACTGTGAAGCACATTTTTTATGTTTTCTATCCGACTCCACTATTCTCCACCCTGACCTGAATAACAAATGACTGCAGTGCCCTTTTCAGAACCGTTTTGAAGGGACTTAGATAAAACCCATCTGGGTTTCATTTTCACAACTTCAAAAAAGAACTTGACAGCACAGACGCTTGTTATTGTTTTCTTCGATTTCTTCCGATTAAAAGAAAATGAGCATCTGAATATTCATGTCTAATTCTATGATATGATACTTTTTACAAGCGATTAGGATATGATTTCAATAGCACAACCAGATTATGTAAATGTGTAAATTTCTTGAAAGATCAAATGCCAACTTATTTATCACATAGCTTGTTAATCATCACGTATTACTGATTCTGAAGTTAAAATCACTGCTGCAGCTAAACTCAAATTTGAAATCTACATGCTTGCAAGAAAAACTGGATCATGTGTACTATAGGTGGACTCGGTCGACATATCGGGCGACAGTCGACCGATATATCGGTCGACTATCGGTCGACTATCGGTCGACAATCGACCGACTATCGGTCGATAGTCGACCGATAGTCGACCGATGGTCGACCGATGGTCGACCGATGGTCAACCGATATATCGACCGACTGTCGGCCGATGCATCGGCCGATATGTAGCGATCAACTGCCGGTCAAGTATCGGTCAAGTATCGGTCAAGTATCGGTCAAGTATCGGTCAAGTATCGGTCAAGTATCGGTCAAGTATCGGTCAAGTATCGGTCAAGTATCGGTCAAGTATCGGTCAAGTATCGGTCAAGTATCGGTCAAGTATCGGTCAAGTATCGGTCAAGTATCGGTCAAGTATCGGTCAAGTATCGGTCAAGTATCGGTCAAGTATCGGTCAAGTATCGGTCAAGTATCGGTCAAGTATCGGTCAAGTATCGGTCAAGTATCGGTCAAGTATCGGTCAAGTATCGGTCAAGTATCGGTCAAGTATCGGTCAAGTATCGGTCAAGTATCGGTCAAGTATCGGTCAAGTATCGGTCAAGTATCGGTCAAGTATCGGTCAAGTATCGATCAAGTATCGGTCAAGTATCGGTCAAGTATCGGTCAAGTATCGGTCAAGTATCGGTCAAGTATCGGTCAAGTATCGGTCAAGTATCGGTCAAGTATCGGTCAAGTATCGGTCAAGCATCGGTCAAGTATCGGTCAAGTATCGGTCAAGTAGCGGTCAAGTAGCGGTCAAGTATCGGTCAAGTATCGGTCAAGTATCGATCAAGTGTCGGTCAAGTATCGGTCAAGTATCGGTCAAGTATCGGTCAAGTGTCGATCAAGTATCGGCCAAGTATCGGTCAAGTATCGGCCAAGTATAGGTTCACTTACCGAGCATATCGCTCAGAAGAAAATAGGCTAAGAAAGAGTGCGAGGTTTTTTCGATATATGTTCCGATTTGGTAATGGAAAAATACATTGTAAAGTTGGTCGCTCTTGTGTAATTAATGTTGTACCTTAACGTATTTCCATTATTCCTAAAACTACCCGGCTTATGCTTTATCCCTGATGTCATCCTGCCCTTAATCCAACATACCTAAAATAATTATTATTCCTTAGCTCTTATAGCTCTAACAGGTCCTTAACGTTATATTGCTTGTACAACGTTACCGATATCAACTGTCCAGTTTATGTCGGTAATGGGATCCACCTAAATTGTATCAGCTTAAATTGCAGTGTGTAACTGCCCAGCTAAACGAAAAGTAAATGATCTTTTGAAACTGAACTAGGCGGTTAAACTCATAAGCAAAGCGATTTTATAAAGACTTCTTTTTGCAGTGTGAGGTCAGCCGTTGTTTGTTTGTTTTTTCACTATTGTTATTTTACCTAGAATAGGGCGTCTTTTTGGGGGTTTGGGCCTTAACAACGGTATCAATTTTTTTTTATCCTTAAATAGGGAACTCCGCGGCACCCACCGATCGGAAATACAGTACTAATCCGCTCATAAGAACCTAGAATTCACGAACCTGTTAGCCTAAAAATATCAATTTAGACCCCCTTTACATAAGAACCTATTTAGCCTAAATTTGAAACAGGTTCCTTTTTTAGAAAATAAACCTTAAAGATCTTCAGGCAAAGATAAAAGACATGACTCTCAAAAGTAGTGAACTTAAACATGTATGAACTATAAAAATCTCTAAATTTGGTATAAATAATGTATGAAAAACAGTAGTATGTACATGTTGGTTTTGAATTAGAATTCACATGAGTACACCCTACGAGTACATTTAGAACTGAGAACTCAG